>NC_092279.1:14916160-14928660 GCF_036320965.1 Panulirus ornatus
GAGAGAGAGAGAGAGAGAGAGAGAGAGAGAGAGAGAGAGAGAGAGAGAGAGAGAGAGAGAGAGAGAGAGAGAGAGAGAGAGAGAGAGAGAGAATTAAAGGAATTATTAGGTTATTAAGTTATGTGATGATAATCACAAGTGAAGATAATCCGGCGCAGGTTTCTTTTTTATGATTTGTATAATTATATGTGATCCATATGATTCTATATAATGTAGCTGTGCTGGTCACCACCCGGCTGGTGTGTGTGTGTGTGTGTGTGTGTGTGTGTGTGTGTGTGTGTGTGTGTGTGTCTCAATAATGCAGGTGTTGCTATTCTCGGCCAGAGGAATGTTGCTTAAAGGTTATGGTCATGAGAATCAATATTCCTCTGCTGGAGGGATATATATATATATATATATATATATATATATATATATATATATATATATATATATATATATATATATATATATATATATATATATATATATCGTTGGGGGGAGATAGGGAAGGTTATAAGTCTAAGTTTTCCCCCGGCAACTCACGGAATTTAGAAACAAAACACAAATTAATATGCAGAGAACTCATCCCTCTCCCAGAAGGATTAGAGGTGAAAAAAAGGAAAAATGATTAAGTCTAAATTCTATTATACGCTGGGCATCATTTGGCCCTTACACGTCCCTGTCTCCTCTTGAGGGGTTTGATGGTGGCGGAGGAGAGAGAGAGAGAGAGAGAGAGGAGAGAGAGAGAGAGAGAGAGAGAGAGAGAGAGAGAGAGGTAGGTTTGCCGGTGAAGGAGGGAGGAAAGAGACGAGTTATGGGGGCGAAAGGGTTGGACTGGGATGGGATGTGGAGAGGGGTGTTTAATGGACGAGGTGGGGGAGGGGAGGAAGAGACAGGGGGGAAAAAAGATAGTGACTGGAAGAAGAGGGTTTGTTGGGGGGCGGGAAAGGGGGGAGGTTGAAATGGGGAAAAGAAAGTGCCAAGGAAGAGGAGGAGGAAGACCAGGGTCAGGATCATGGTGGACTGTAAGAAGGACTGGTAATGAGACACGCAGGAGGGTGCTGGGACATACACGATGGTGATGGGACATTCAGGAGGTTGGTGGGACGAGGGTGTTGCGACACGGAGGTTGGTGATGGGATATACCGGAGGATGTTTGGGATACTCTTGAGGGTGATGGGATACACAGGATGGGGGTGAGATACACAGATGGGGGTGTTGGGACACTTATGAGGGTGATGGGATACACATTATGATGGTGCGATACACTGGAATGTGGCAGGATACAAATGAGGTTGCTGGGACACACAGGATGGTGGTGGGATACACAGGAGGGTGTTGGGATACTCTTGAGGGTGGTGGGACACACAGGATTATGGTATATCACACAGGAGTCCGCGGGGAAGGAACGGCGGGAGGATCCTGCAGGCAGGGGCCTTCAAAGTGTGGGTTAATTTGTGGGATAATTGGCGGGGTCTTGGAGGCGTATTACCAGAGTGTGGGGTGTGTGTGGGGGTGAGGGGTCGTCCTCCCGAGCACATCTGGGACTAGCTCGAACTTCCCGAACTCCCGGTTCGACCCTTCCGCTTCGTCTGCTCCACACACACACACACACACACACACACACACACACACACACACACACCCGCATCTCTACTGAGGGTTTGAAAGTCGCTTTTGTTTCGTCTCTCCGTTTTCTGTGTTCCTTCTCTTCGTGCCTCTGCGTTGGTTTTTATTTCGTTAAATCTCTTTTTTTTTTTTTTTTTTTGTTAACCTTTTCCTTTCACTGTTTGCTCCTCATCTGATTTCGTGTCGTCGTTAGTCTCGCATCTCGTTTAATTTCGTGTCGCCGTTAATCTCTCGTTAGTCGTTTATTTCTTCGTCTCTTTTTACTCTCACGTTGACTTCATTCTCGCGTCTCAAGTTAGCTGCGTCTTGTTCTTCTTCCGTTTTCCATATTTTGTTCCCACTTTTCGTACTCAATTCACCATTAACATTCCTCCATGTCCCAATTTCGTTGAATTCCTCGTTTTCTTCATGTAACTAATTTCGTTGAATTCCTCGTTTTGTTCATGTGACTCTAATTTCGTTGAATTCCTCGTTTTTTATGTGACTAATTTCGTTGAATTCCTCGTTTTCTTCATGTGACTCTAATTTCGTTGAATTCCTCGTTTTTTTATGTGACTCTAAGTTCGTTGAATTCCTCGTTCTCTTCACGTGACTCTAATTTCGTTGAATTCCTCGTTTTTTTATGTGACACTAATTTCGTTGAATTCCTCGTTTTCTTCCTGCAACATCCATTTTCACACGGCACAGATTAATGATGGTCTGACGGCTATGATATGATATCACTGCTGGTTTGACTAATGTGATATCAGGGTCGTTTGCTGCTCCTTCTGTCAGCTTGGTGGAAGATGACACTAATTTCTCATGAATACGTATATGTATAATGGACTGTGCCAGGCACAGGCCACCACAGCATGCCTCGGTGGCCTGTGCTGGACATACAAAGACCAGAGAGGCCACCACGGACACAGTGCCCGGACAGGCCACTGGGGGTCTGGGAAGAGGAGGGTCATGTAGAGGGGTGAGTGAGTGTCTGCGAAGGGGTGGAGTGTGTAGGGAGTGGATAGCTTGGTGAAAGGGAGGGGGTTAGGAGAAGTAAGTGCCCATTCAGGGGGGAGGGTGAGAGAACAGCAGTGCTTAGGGGAGAGGAAGGAGGAGGTACAGTGAAGGGAAAGGCCATGCTGAGAGTATAGAAGTCACATAAATGGAGGGACTGTTCGTTTGGGCCATGGCCGGCCACAGAAGCACCCAGAACGATCGAAGCTTCGAAGCTGGTTTCAGATCCGGCTGAAATAAGTCCGTATATTTAATACACATAAAAACCTCCTCAACTTTACCCTATCCGTCATGTTATGGGAGTTTTTCTTGTCTTTTTTTTTATCTCTATCGTAGTTATTTTTACCCGATACCCTCCCCCCCCTCACAGCTCTGTACAGTGACCAAATACCGACGCTAAATCTTGCCAGGACTGGCCATTCGAACGAACCCGCAGGTAATTCAGGCCTTAATGGATCTCGGCGGGGTAGAAGGTCGTGGCGGGAGCGCTCTGTTGGTGCTCGAGAGTAAATGGCTGTTTTCTGGCGAGTCAATCGAGGGGGTGAGCTGCGGGACGGAGAGAGAGAGAGAGAGAGAGAGAGAGAGAGAGAGAGAGAGAGAGAGAGAGAGAGAGAGAGGGAAGGGAGGAGGGAGAGTGAAGGAAGGAGGAAGAGTGAAGGAAGGAGAGGGTTAGAGGAAGAGAGAGAGAGAGAGAGAGAGAGAGAATAGGGGGTCATATATATATCAGTTTAGGGACAAGAACAGTAAATGTGGCGGATGTGTGTGTGTGTCTGACGATATCAGCTCTTGTAAACAACCCGCCTCTCTGCCAGTATCGTGAAAATTCCGATCCAAATATCGTAACCAAATTACTGTGATTAAGACTGAATAATTTGAGCCAGTCAAGGACCACTTGACGGTACTCGTAACTTCCCGGCTCTGATTTCGGAGTCTCTCATCCCAGCATGTGCCTGGGGACAGTGAGAGAGCAGTCGAGCTGACCCTTTTATACAGGGGATCTCCATGAATCATTCAGGGATGAGGCGAGGTGAGCTTAGCTGGGAGGCGTCATGCGTGCCTCCCTCCTCCACAGCGGCGCGCCGCCTTCCAACGGTGTCTACTAACCTGACACACTGCTGTACCTACATTACTGGGATGATGATGATTGCCTTACAAGTAATTGTCCTCCAATTACATTAGACATTCCTATAAAGGGATGTTGTTTTATCAGAGATACCTTGGGTAATTTCTCCTCAACCTTGTTAGATCTGTGAAAGATTCTGCGTTGAAGAAAATGCCCTCATCAGACATTATTATCTCGAAGCGTTTAGTCATATTTTTTCATGGCATGTTTAGGGCCATAGTCAAGGACGGAGACTCGTCGTCGTGGCCAGACCCTTACGTGAAAAAAAAAAAAGAGACTGAAGAAAGAAGAGGTGAACATTATCCTTCAAATCTTCGAGGTGTCATTCAGGAAATCGCGATACAATGGCCCTTGTCCTCCCCTTCCGTGAACTGGTAAAGATATCTTTAGCATGTAAGACTTTCCCCCGCCAAGTATCAGAAAACCTTAAGACGTACATCTACGGGTTTTTAGACTTCTTTTCTTCTCTCGTAGGAAGATCCCCATGTACTCCCCGCTGGCTTCCTCAGGGGGTCTCTTCGCGAGTGACCGCAGTTCTTCAACCTTCCTCAACTTCAAGCTTCGTCTACTGCGTCGGCGTCGTGCCCTCCAACCAACCAAGCGTCCACTTACAACCAGCGTTTACAACTTTTAGAACCAAGTCCATTTCGAGTTACCACCCGTAAAACAAAAGGGTTTACCCAAACTCCAATGAAAGAAAACTGGTAAAGAAAAAAAAAAGAGAAAATGGAAAGTGTTTCGAGTCACCGAAGCGAGCGGGTGCCGGGCAGGAATCTACATAAGGCTTCACCAGCGCGTGTTTAAGGGTCTCTTTGGGCCGACCCTCCCGCGGATCCTCAGTGATTATTTAACCTCCCTCCCCCTCATACGTGACGTCTTTATCCGTCGTGTTATCGGCCGTCTTTGTTGTGGCCCGTGCAAGACCCATGTTTACAGGATGCAATTCGCTTCTCTCGGACGGAGTTCGAGCTTTAGGTGAGTCATTCCACCCACTTGCCTCAAATGTTCACTGACTCTTATTGTTCTCGTGTATTCATTCAAATTCGTTGTTGCTATGACGTAAGCTCACATCTGACTGCTCTGCTTTGACGTGCGCTCACGTCACTAACGCTGTGCCAACATCGTACGCTAGTGTGCATCATGTTTATATATATAAATGTATATATCTCTGCCGAGTCGTGAAGTGTCTCATCAATGGTGTGGCTTCGGTGCTTCGTACGGGGGTTCAAGGGTTTGTCAACAACACGTTATACGACAGTTGCTCCGCGGTATGGCGAGGTGAGGTGACCAGTGTTCCCTAGTGTTGTTAATTAGCCTTGTACCATGTTGCAGGTTGCGTTATCAGGAAGCCATGTGCAGTGTTGCAAGTTGCGTTGTCAGGAAGCCATGTGTAGTGTTGTAAGGTCAGATACCCGGCCTAGTGCTAAACACGTTGGAAGTCTTTGTTACCAGTTTGTTTACGTTGCCTGACTCAAGTCTGTACGATCAGTGCAGCAGAGTCCACACCTCTGCTGTGTCGTAAACTCACACCAAAAGTGCCCCGCTGTGCCACACCAGTGCTTTAGTGTGTCTTGATCCCACAGCACCATTCTGTGCCAAAGTACCAGTGCTTTAGTGTGTCTTGGTCCCACAACACCAGTGCTTTGCTGTGCCTGAAGCATACACAACAGGTAGTTTTGCTAACACCAGTTCGTTTGTTTCTTGTGGTTATGACACCACTACTTTGCTATGTCGTAGCCCCAAGACGCAAGAGGCCAGCTAACTTGCCCAGTGAGTACTCTTATTATCAAACACGAACCTAGGATCTCTCGCGTTCGGAATTCAAACCGACGCTGAAGTACCTCACGACGATATAACGCCATGATTCGTCTATATACAGTGCTGTGTTTATTGCCTATCCCCTAGTGCTGAATGTGCAGTGTACATACAACAACGTTGTGGAGCCTGTGAATCTCGGAAGTATTCATGGCAACCTCACGGTTTCAAGTGATTCTCTGTTCTCATAACGAATTACCTCACTGTGATTCACTGTCACTGTGATTCACTGGCATTATAATCAGGATACTTCCCGACGTCAGATGACTCTCCTCTGTGATGATTTTCGTCATTAAGCGTCGCCATGCCTCGACCGGCAAGCAATATTTTCCTTTGTATGCTCCGTCCCTGTTCGAACACGCGGGTCGACTCCGACTTCCGCACGACTACGAACCTGTCCGGGCAAGTTGTCAAGGGTTCGTTCCCTCTGGGAGTGATTAACCAACCTGATCCGAACCGTTTTCGCCTCCGATTGTACACAGAGGAGCATCTGAAGCGGAGGGGGGGAATTGGAGAGGAAGGGGGAGGCGAATTGTGGGAAGGGAGTACATGTTCGTAGGCGTCCAGCCTGAGACCAAACACTGGGGTTCGGGGATCAAAGTGATGATGCACCGCGAGGTTCATACACTCTTGTCAAGGGGAGGGAGACCCAGGGCACGATAGGACGTGGGACTCCTCCTGAGGCCAAGGCAGGTCCTACCCTGAGGGGGAAGGGGTCGGCCCAGTTGCATCTTAAAGGTCACCTGGAGGTCAGCGTGCGTGTGGTGAGGAGGAGGAAGTCACCAAGACATCCAGGTGGGATGGACAGTTCTAGAGGTCAAAGTGAAACTGGTGTATTGGTTATCTAGGACGGAGAGGTCACCCTGGGGGTCACTGTAAGGACGACGAGGTCACCTTTAGAAAGAAGTTCAAGGTTCGGATCATAGACGTCGAGATAGCATTCAGAGGTGACCTAGAGAGTAAAATGGAATGTATTAGAGGTCGTCCGTAGGTCGAAATAGAAACAGATGCAAGGACAGAAGGATGAGCAGCAGCAGCAGAAAGAGAAAGAACAGCAGTAGCAGGGATGGGAGGAGTAGCAGCTTCAGTAACAGCAGCAGTGTCAGCGGTAGTGACAGCGGGAGGAGGAGGAGGAGGAGGAGGAGGAGGATGTGCGTGTCCCGTTTCAGCTAACATGTAGATCAGGACAGGGTCTTTAAGGTGGGCCAGCGGGCCAGGCCAGGTGTGCCTGGCGGCCACACACGGATGTAGGCAGACCACAGTAGTGTTGTTCACACAGGGAACGTCACGTGACAGCAGAGTGGAATGGTGACTCAGAGGTCGGGCTAGTTAAATCCCTGGGGTTCCCAGGGTGCCAGGAATAGGTCACAGATGGTCACAGCCGTGTCAAAGGTCATGGTATTATCCGGAGCCTCGAGTACGTTACGAGGGGGTCATTTCGAGACCAGAAAATGTATGTTGCTGGGGTCAAGCCAAACACTGGTACAGATCGCAGGAGTGACGCGAGTCAGGACAGTTCTTGGGACAAGGCCAGGATTAGTGAAGGTCGTAGGCGTGCCAGAGGTCTAGACAGGTCACGAAGGTCCATCGTGGCTGTAAGGGAAAAATTTCGGACTTTCGAACCGAGGCCGGAGGGAGATAAACCGAGTTATTGTTAATTGTGATCCATTAATCATACAACCGTAAGACACCCTCCTTCCCTAACCCCCTTTTTTTTCAGGGCTTCCTGCAGCCCCAGAGGCAAAGGGGCAATGGACTGACCGTCCTCTCCCCAGTAGTGAGTGTCCTCTCCCCAGCATTATCAGATTACAGCTCGGGAAACCAGCAAAACCAGAGACTCCCCTTTCAATAATTAACTTCCCCGTCCCTCCCTCCACCCCCGCCCGTCTGACCACCCGCCCACTTCAGATTGCTACATCCTTTCGCCCTCAGTGGACAGCCATATGCCATGCCCTCCTCCCTGTGGGGGCGTGAGGCCACCTCCTCTCCCTTACAGGTAGTTAGGTCGTTGCGTTTCCTCCGCCACGTAAACCAGATGACCAAACTTGACATTCTCTCTCTCTCTCTCTCTCTCTCTCTCTCTCTCTCTCTCTCTCTCTCTCTCTCTCTCTCTCTCTCTTTTCATAAACGGACTGACCAAACTTCCTCTTTAAAAATCTGTAAACCAACCAACCTGTAACCAACCAACCAGTCAACCGGTTAGCCAGCCAAGCTACCATAATGTCCTCCTTCCCCCACGGCCAGGTTCGGTGTGGGGTTCGGCTTCTCCATGATCTACGGCGCCCTGCTGACGAAGACCAACAGGATCTCCAGGATCTTCGACTCTGCCTCCAGGTCAGCACGGAGGCCAGGCTTCATCAGCCCCAAGAGCCAGGTCATCATCACCTGTTCCCTCGTCTCCGTCCAGGTAAGCCAGCCACAGCTCCACCAGGGAGGGTCGGGGGGTGACTGAGACGGTAGGAATGGGGTGGGGGTGGGAGATGAGGGGGATAAATAAGACGCAAGTGAGACGGTTAGGGAATGGGAGAAGGGAAAATTATTATGAGACGTTGGGGCACAGAAGTGAGACGAGTAGGATGTAGGATAGATAAAAGAGATGGGATATAAAGAAGGAGTAGATAAGATGATTTAAAGTGTTTGCACACACACACACAGACACACACACACACAGACACACACACACACACACACACACGGGTTCGAATCGTGGGCGCAGCAGTCGGCCTACACCTAACTCAGGTGTTCATCCTCCGCTGAAGGTTGGTCGATGGATGAGTGCCGGGTTTAGGCTGGTGTGTGTGTGTGTGTGTGTGTGTGCGCGCACATACGAATAAAGGGTAAGCTACCAAAACATAAAGGTTAAGATCGGGGCAACACTGTGTAAAACTCACTCTCCCAGTAGAACATAGTTATGAATCACAGACACACAAATTTGGCACACAGGTTATGATGGATTCCTAAAGTAATGTTCAGTCAATTTCATTCATAAATACATTATTTTACATTTTCGAGAAAGAAAAAAAAAACGTCGAAAGGGAATAGCTTTGTGTACGTGAAGTTTCCGCTCTTCGTAAACCTTCGCACATGACGAATGAAGCTCACTTATGTTTCACGAGACCCGCTGGCTCATGTATGAAACTGCTTCACTCTGAGACGAAAGGGACGCGCATCAGCTTCGTGTCAGTTTACGTTTTCATGGAGCACTCGGGGGGGGGCGGCCCCTGGGGGTCAGCCACAGATCCCTTTCATATAAACCCTCTGAGAGATGGACCACTCCATCGGAGGACAACCTCAAGACAACCTCAAAAGGAGGGTCAGACTTCCACCACTTGAAGGTTAACAGTATTTCATGCAGAACCTCCAACGCCCCACCCTCCCCCACAACACATGAGTCAGCTCGACATTTGTTGCTTAGGGGTTTCGAACCCTCTTCCAACACCTCGTGATGTTCAGCTGCACTCGTTGCCCCTCCCTCAGGGCCCTTACATCAAGGGTGTTGGACATTTCCCTACAAATAGTATTAGAAGACTTAGGTTACCCTTAGAGAGATACCTCCTCCTCAACCGGTGCTTTATACCCTTCACTCCTCCTCCTCCTCCTCCTCCTCCTCACACACACTCTCTTGAGTCACGAACGACCCCGGAAAATATAGTGGTAGATCATGGAACGCCTCCTCATCCCTTCCCTGACGCTGGCTGGCTTCCCCCAAGAGATCTCCATCAAAGTCTCAGTGTTTATTCAGGGGCTTTGACCGTCATGTGCCAGCCTCTCGGCCAGGAAGTTCGGAGAGCGTGTGTTGGGTTGGGCATGTTGCTCCCACCTCCTACCATCGGTGACTGCTGACTCTGGAATATTTCCCGGCAGTATATGACCTTCAGTTACTCATGGGTTTACTACACCTGCAAATGCAGTCTACGACACTTTTAACGTTAGCATGTGAGACGATTCGTGTGTATTTCTGATTTCATATTTGTGGTTTTCTCAAGAGTATAGATCATCCAGAAGCGGGTATGTCGCGATTGTAAACACAAAGCACACACCACTTATCCATGGGTCCTTGACAGTTGCTCCTATGCAGATGTGTATCCACACTCATTCGCATAAATAGACGAATACACACACACACACACACACACACACACACACACACACACACACACACAGATATTCAGAGAGACACACATAATGTATTCACAAAAGATATATGTACACAAACAATCCTCTATTTCCCTGGATTAGGTAAACATGATCTCTGAACTCCCATCATCATCTTCATCAGCATATAATCCAGCCAGATGTATTTAATATTTACATTGTTTAGATCACTGTCGTGTGGCTTAAGATACACACATGCATCATGGCCAACTTGCTACTGTGAGGAAATTTCTCTTGGTGGAAATATCTGCCCTCGTCTGCCTGCCTGGGATCCCATGAGTTAGTGAGACGAATTATTGCTGCCTCAGTTTGGCCAACTTCAAAAAGCATGTTTCGTAGTTTTACGAGGCTGTTTGTTACTGGCCTGTCAGTTACGTTACGAGTGTTGTTAAGTGAGAGGGTGGGTGTCTGGCCTCAACACACACACACACACACACACACACCACACACACCACACACACCATACATACACACACACACACACACACACACACACACACACACACACACACACACCACACACACACACACCACACACACACCATACACACACACACCATACACACACACACACACACACACACACACCATACACACACACACACACACACACACACACACACACACACACACACACACCATACACACACACACACACACACACACACCATACACACACATTCGCGAATACCTCCTCACATTTTTGTTCATGAGATAGTCATCCTCATTTTCCCGCGTCGTCATCCCTCACTGCCAGCCTCACTCAAATCACTCATATCTCTTCTCTCTTTTTCCCCTTGGGGGGATTGTTTCAGGTGGTGGCGACGGTGGTGTGGCTCATCATCGAGCCTCCCGGCGCCAGGTTCGACTACCCGACCCGGGATCAGGTCATCCTCAAGTGCCGCATCAAGGACTCGTCCTTCCTGTTGTCCCTGATCTACAACATGTTCCTCATCACCACGTGCACTGTGTACGCCGTCAAGACCAGGAAGATCCCAGAGAACTTCAACGAGAGCAAGTTCATCGGCTTCACCATGTACACCACCTGCATCATCTGGCTCGCCTTCGTCCCCATATACTTCGGAACCGGCAACTCCTACGAGGTCAGTCCCCCTTCCTCACTCACACACACACACACACACACACACACACACCTTACCCTTCCTTCAGTACCTGGTCATGTGCTGTAGATATATCCTAAGTGATGAATCACTGCCATGTAGTTGTGTCCTTCGCCAATTAATGTGTCTGTTTCTTCGTTTTTTAGTCGTCACGGAATGCCTACGAGGTCAGTCCCCGCTATAGGCCCTTTTATTTTCTTTTTTTTTTTGCCCTTCATTCATCAATTTGTGTATCCGTTTTTTAGTTCTCCATCCCACACATTCATATGTGATTAGTGCGTTCCACTTATTCATTCATCTCTGTTTCTACGTTCATTCACTTGAATATGAGCCATTTATTCATTCGCTTATTAAATTATTCGTATTTCTTTAAAAAAAAAAAAAGAAGGGTCACATTCTCTTTCGCTCACTTGGGTCAAGCGGCCTTCATCAATTTGGAAAGAGGAAGAATATTTCGGATGGTGTGTGAACAGTAATTCCAGTCATGCAAATCTCTCTCTCTCTCTCTCTCTCTCTCTCTCTCTCTCTCTCTCTCTCTCTCTCTCTCTCTCTCTCCTCAGGCATCGCATTTCCTTAAATTTCTCAACACAGGACAGTTTCTAAGTAGACGAGCGACTTACAAACTGTTCGTTTGTATAATGACTCATTTTTGTATATCTGGAATTATCGTAGCCTTCGAAGTGTCTGGTCTGTTCATCATTCCCCCGCTGTGTGTCTGTCGTGGTTCTGGACGCATATCCTGTCAGCGTCAAGGCCAGTAACGTACCAGGCATCAGCGTAAGACCAACATACCTTACAGTTAGTCCTGTAAGCGCCACCAACACCGTGCATCTCGTGGTGTACGACTAGCACCGTAGGGTTAGGGTCGGTACAGCATCGGGTGACTGGTGTGTGTGTGTGTGTGTGTGTGTGTGTGTGTGTTAGTCTGGCAGACACAAGACCACAAGATGACATATGTTATTCCAGGCGCAAGTAGAGGAGCCGTTATGATCACACGCCTCATGTGACCTTACCGATAAAGCATCACGTTATCGGATGATGAAACACCCGTGCACATACCATGGGGAGGCTCCACCGTGCTTCTCCTCCTCCTCCTCCTCCTCCTCCTTCACTTCCTGTTTGCTTGGGTGACGACAAAACCGTCGCGGAAAAAATGTGACATAATGACGACGCCTCTCCGACCGTCCACGAGCACGGAGGAGGAGGAGGAGGAGGAGGAGATTTTGTAAATATTTTTGCGAGCAGCGAGACCTTTGGATTTACTCGTAACAGATTGTTTGATCATCTCTCCCCACACGTCGCTTCCCGGCGCACTGAGTTTATCGACACATTGATCGCCCCAGTTGCTGTGTGAGGCTGATTCTCGAGACCGTTGTGATAAAAGTACGGGTAACTAGGTGATTGTTACACACTGAGAACAATTGTACAAGTCTCGCGTTCTCGTACGTGATGCTTTCGCTCTCGCTCTTCATCAAGGCGAGACTGAATCTTTATGTTCGAACTCTCGGTTCATAGCCGCGCGTCCGGCAATCAATCGTCCAATCACTTCATGCTTCCGAGATCTAAAATGACAGATCTGAGACGTTCCGCAGTGTCACGCGCGCTGTTTTCATCAGCGAAGGAGCCTCCCGGGCGATGTGTTTCGAAGCAGAAGGCATCTAACTACCCCTCACGAACTTTGA
>NC_092279.1:14933660-14948660 GCF_036320965.1 Panulirus ornatus
CCACTGAGCTGTGGCAGGAGGTGGCACTGGTGCCTAGATTAATACACACTGAGGTCTGCTGTGTGTTGGCAACACCAACCAAGAGTTTTCTGTGGCTTTGTTGGTAATGCAGGATTGAGTCCCGTGTGTAATTAACTGTTGGTACTTACTCCGAGGCAGGTGTATGTTTGTGTGTGTGTGTGAGAGGCAAACAACAGACGTAATTCACACGGAGTAACTGATGGAGGAGTGGGGGGAGGCCAGTGGACGGAAGCAGTGGTAAAGGCAGGTGATAATGGTGAAAGCAGACGGAGAGGGATAGTGGTGGAGGGGTGTGGAGAGAGGCACTTGTGGAGGGAGGCACTACAGTGGTGTCTGTAGGCTGGGGAAGACAGTGGTGGAGGGAGGCTGTGAAGGGAGGGAGGTGACAGGATGTAAAGAGGTGAATGTCTCAGGTTCTTCGGGCTCTAGCGCTAGCTGGTTTATGGAGCTTCGGGAAGAGTTAATGTCACATGTGTGTCGTGTGTGATGCATGTGTTTCGTGTAGAGTGGAGAAGGTTGATGTGATGCTAAGGCTCAGGTTGGGTTCATGTGTGTGTCTGTTATTCCCGATACAGATGAATTTATCTCATCTCTCATTTCTACAGATTCAGGTAACATATCCAACCATCTGACCCCACACATAGCCTTCCTGGTAAATACACAACTCCCTAAAGCCATAAAACTACCTTACCTACTTACCCACACACCTCCCTTCCTACCTACCTACCTACCTACGTTGGTCGGTTATTTGGGCTGTCGGCCTCTTGACTGCCAGGGTCATTGACGCCGTTAGTGGGTGACTGGACTTCAGGTTCATCAACTGCCTGAGTCGTTAAGGCCGTCAGCCTCAGGTTTAAAACCACCAATCAAAAAAAAAAAAAAAATAAACGTGTATACGCTAGTTGTAAGACCACACACCTCCATACTATACATGACCCTCGTCTTCTTAAACCCTTCTTAACAACACCAACCATCTCTCTCTCCTCCCTTCCCGATGAGAGACAGCAGCTCTTAACTACCTCCCCGACTCTCCACAGGTGCAGATAACGACCCTGTGCGTGGCTATATCGTTATCGGCGTCCGTGGCGCTGGTGTGTCTCTACTCGCCCAAAATCTACATCATAGTCTTCCATCCGGACAAGAACGTGCGCAAGCTGACCATGAACAGCGCCACCTACAAGAAGGCTCCCACCGCCTCCAGCGCCGCCTCCGTCAACCACGGTAATGTCTAAAACTACCGGTGTGTGTGTGTGTGTGTGTGTGGTAAAGTCACTGCAGGTTACTATAATTAGTGTTCTAAATAGTAGTGATGTGAGCAGGTTTTGCTATATTGTCTGTCCAGAAAAGAATGGTATATCTACAAATATCGTTGAAGTGATTGTAGATAGTCATATGTTCGTGTGCGTTGCGGAACGTGTGTGAATAACGCTGGAAAGTTTTTTTTCTCTGTGACGGATGCATTCTGTTTATCCCCCAAGGTGGGAACGTGGAACAAGAAGGCTGTAGCTGTCCACAAAATCATCAATTTGGTCAGAATAATTGAGAGTTTTAACCAAATGTATCGTATGGCAAGTTCGATTAAGTTCACCCCCCAAAAAAAGTGTCCAGTTATATCAGGTCGTGGGTAAAGTTTACTCATTTTCAAAGTAAATCTTTATTTGCAGCGGGGGAACTCCAGAAGGAGAAAGATCCTCTGCTCAAGCTTAAATTTCCACAGCATCCAAAGTGTCCAATACTTAATGGCAGAGTCTCGGTAAACTTTTTTGCCATCAAAGACGGGAACGTATTCATACAGTAAGTGAAAGAAATACATATACAGCTGTATACAGATACAACACGAGTTAATGTACTCGGCGAAAACCTGTTGATTTATAACCCCCCATAGGCAAGACGGTACCCCGACCTTTGGCCTTTGACCTGACCTCTAAGGGTCAGTTCATATCAGAGTCGTCACGTCGTACTCAAGGGTTTGAGGGGTGCGACCAGCACGTACGTCTAGGGAGTAGAAACTCAAAATATGTTTGGATTCACGAGACGAATGTCAGACCCCTCCCGTCCCTTCCTGACGCACCCCGCTCTGGTGGGAATGGCTGGCTAGGGCGGGAGTGGCACGTTATGTCAGGGTTGTTTATCACGCTATACTCAGCACACGACGACGCTTCACACTTTATATATCTTTCGCATAAGCATTTTTCCCCTGGCTGTGTTAAGGTCAATAACCTCAGCTTTGTTCTTCCTTCTTTTAATAATACTGATTCAGAATTTATCTTTTTTATACGCTTCCATTTTCATCAACTCCGTACCTGTCTGATGTGACGAAGCACCAAACTTTTAATGTACTTTTTTGACAAGCAAATTGTTTCAGAAGATGACACCGGTACCAGCCTATGCTGCATGGCGGCGTTTGGGTCACGTTACATTACTGTGCCATGTCTCATTTACAGTAAACATCTAAAACGAGTAGCGTAACACGGAGACGTTGTACTTACCTCTAATGTAGTGGAACCGTTCGGTTTTGACGATTGCTATGTGTATTATGTTGTACATGTCCGAAGTCACATCGAAAAAGTCATTCTGTGAATGCGTGGAAGCGAAGTTTTAAGACCAGAGACGGAACGAATGTTGGCCCACGGCTAGAGCTGTGTGGTGGTTCCACATGCAGTCGTCTGGATGGGGTGGCATGGGGAGAGAATCCCTGGGAACCTTATTGGACAGTGAGGTCAACACTTGAGTGTCATCTGTCACAGACAACCACACACAGCCCACAGTATGAACTTACAGAGTTGCACATTCTAAAAATTACATTTTGAGGGAAGCAGTTTTATCAGATATTACTCAAGATGTAGATCAGTTATGTCCCTTATATTTATATGAACAGTGTGTAATACCCTTTTTTTTTCGGCTGATAAGCCTTGTAACGGTGTGTGTACTTCAACAGGCAAGGTAAAAGGACGGAAAATAAAGAGAACGGCGGAAGCCATGGATGGACATACGTAAGCACAATCAGGAGTGAGTTCTAACTAGGCCCAGTAGGGGAGAGAGAGAGAGAGACAGGCAGAGAGAGACAGAGAGAGCCTTAGGTCTGACACTACTAGTGGCTTCACGTTGTAGCTGATTCTAACCAATGTGTCCTAGCTTGTATTGGTCCCTCCACTCCTCCATATGCAGGATAACCGAACACCTTTCCCCTCCACCAGGGGATCCTAAATAGAGCACATGTGAAACCCTTATATTTCACCATCCCGTGCAGGTTAAAACTATACACCTCCCTCTGCATTATCGTAGATTCATAGTTGAGTTTTAAGCTTCGGGCAACACTTAGCACTCTTACTAGAGGATAGTTAAAATATCATTTCCCTGACTACGAGTTCGTGAATACGTAAACCCCATCTTTCATATGAACACTCAGTGCTGGATAAGTAAATCAGTACATGAAAGACCCTCGCACATCTGTTGCTATATGTAAACATAAGTGAGCCTTCATCCCCGCGCTGTGGTTCATACCTGAAGCCAGTTAAACCATCTGTGCGTCTTGTCACCTTGCTTAGATCCAAGCAGGACGGCTCAACTCCCAACCCTCCTGACTAGCTTTCCTCTCATTGTAGTACCCCCAATTCTAAGACATCGTTGCATATGACCTCCCTCCCATATCACTTATCCCTGTCGCTTTCTGTCCCCTACCCTCTCTTCCCTTCCATTTCTCCTCCCCTCCCTTTAATTCCCTTCTTTCCCCTCCCTTGCACACCAACGGCATCTCATCACCACCAACTGACGCACTTCCTCAAGTCTCCTCACGACCGATTTAACATTGAAATAGATATAGAAAAATTAGATTTAGGATTCAACTAGCATCTTGGAAGTCGCTCCAATATGAACCACTACTAGATTAACTCAGTGTAAAACTCATCATAGATTTTCTACGAGTAGGTAGCTTTAGAAACATGATATAGTCCACTTCAAATATCATTGTACAAGTTGTGCGTGGAGAACCTCCACCAGTGCCGAAGGGCACAAGATATGGGTGGAGGAACTCCACCACTGCCATGGGACACAAGGCTCTCATGTAGTTACTTGTTGCCTGAGCGTGAAGGAGTCGTAGATCATCAGCAACACCGTCCACAATAGTGTGCTTGTAGATACATTAACTATTTAGCTCAAGTGTTGTAGTCGTCGTGCCCAGTAAATAATTCACAGAGTGTTATTCATGCGCTTGATAATGTGTTTTATAGTTTTTATTTGTGTTTATATATGCAGCTTCGAGGTTGCGCTCCACACGTGGGAAATAGGAAGGATGGGCTCCTTTTCAGACTGGAAAAGTCTTCAAGGAGGCCTGTACTCCTTTCCGTCCCAGATGGTGATGCAGCCTTGGTGAATACGAGTTCTCGCCTGCGGCTTTACAAGTTTCAGGCAGTCTTCAACACTAAGGCTGTATCAGCAGTAAGGATCGGATGGAGTACGGGCCTCCTCCAAGACCTTCCCGTCTGAAAAGGAGCCCACCTTTCCTATTTCCCACGTGGAGCGCACCCTTTGAGCTATCATACCTGATACCCTAATCCACTTTCGTTCAGCCCATTAACATCACGCCGCCCCCTATGTACCACATAGCTCCTTTTTTTTCTACTGAATTAACTCCTCTCGCTCTTTTAAATGCTCAGGAAGGGAGAAAAACAGTGTTTGGGGGATAATATTAAAGAAACATTTCAAATAGCCTGTCTCTTTTCACTGCTGAAACTAATAATCTTGTGCTTTTATGCACATTTACTCTTAACTTTTTCCTTTCACACACACTCTTAAACTTAGACCACCAGCTCCCACAGTTTCTCACTCGAGTCCACCATAATGTTTCCGAGCCTCCTTAACTCCATCTCCTCGTTGTAACCCTTCCTCTGAATCCGATATTTGTATGCTTTCTCAGTCTCTTCTCACTCAACCTCTCCACATGCTGGAACCATTTTCAGCACCACTTGGTCTCGACCCTTTCAATCAGACTGCCACGCTCACAATCCCATACCTGTCTGACATTCAAGTCTTACACAACCCACCTCAAGCGACATGTCAGTCTCGGTCATTTAATTACTATCTCGCTCATCATCTAACCTCTTCCTTTCCCCTGCATTATTGACCCTTAAACGTGCATCTAACACTGTCGGGACTGCTATAACCTCAAACATGCCGATCTCTGCCCTTACAGACACTAGTCTTTCATTGCAGACGCTCCTTAATGCAACCAGGCGGATTAGGAGAGATAAGGACAGGAACAGACGAAGAATATATGGCCTCATTTGCTCACATGCACTCTCTTAGATGCGCCCTATCCACAAAGGTCCCCATAGGTATTTCCGTGGGTTCCCCTTGACCACTTCAAATGCCCTAGTTCAGATGACTGACAACACATAGCACCCTGTATACCACATCGTCCCAGTTCACCCTATTCCGTGCACGCCTTCAACACCCTCCTGCATGTTCAGGCCCCGAACACTCGACTCTGAATTCACTACCGGTACCATACTGCAAGCCTAACGAGACAAGCTTCAGATCCATGTCCCGTGTGTTTACCAACACCTTCCTCTCCTCCCCCAACGTCCTCTTCTCTCACTGTGACCAATGTGTATGATATTTTCTTTATATTTACACAGGATCAGAGGGCGTGAAGCTGCAGACGGTGCCAGGGACTCCCTCACGCACTGCTACCGAGGGAGGAAGTCAAGGGGCAATGGAGAACGAGGCTCTTCTCTGAAGGAGACGCCCCTTGAGTAGGAGGACACCCGCACCCCATACTCGTAGCCGTTGTTGATTCCCACCTTGGGACTTAGTTCTCAGGTCACTTGACGACCGTTGTTGTTTGTGGCACTCTTGAGGTGACCGGATGGTTGTTATCCTCAACTGCTTCTTCATCCCTCGTAACCACGTAAGGTTACCCAACCCATATCCCAGGTGACCTGTCCAGCAGGTTGTTAACTTACCGACGGGCCAACTTAACGATGCTGCCAATGACCATCGATGGCGCCGTTTCCGCACCTGCTTCCCCGAAGACGGTCCCGTGAATGAGGAAGCCACAGTCGTCAAGAACTAACCTTTTGTTTTACGAAGCCCTTTCGAAGGCTTCTCCAAGATCAGGCGTCGTCGACTGTCAGGAAACCGGATGCTGAAGGAAAAGTACTTACTCCTACAAGTCGCCATCAAATCTTGGGTCATCGGTGATCTGCCGGGATAGTTATTGTTTTTCCGATTCTGTGTCCAAAATCTTTTCTAGATAGCCCGTTATCTCCCACTGTGGATGAAACTACCATATCAGTAGTGTTATTTAGCTCTTACGAGATGGCAATTTATGCATAAACGAAACTGCAAGGATTCTTGTTAGTGGTACGCACGTCCTCCAGTTATTAATCTTGTTGAAAATGTTTTCTTGAAACATCAACTCGTGTAGACGATACTGAGCTTGACGTGCATTATGCCAGGGTTTACGTATCCTGCCAGTTAAAAGAAAGTCCAGAATGACAAAAAGTGAAAAAAGACACTTTGATAATGCAGAAAAGTTACACAGTTACTGGCACCGTGAAATGCAATTGAAATGATGCATATGCTTAACTCTGTGTTTGAGGTGTAAGTGCAGTCTTAGAGGAAAGACGTATTTCTGACAGTGCCAAGGAACATGAATTTCTTAGAAAGCCACATTAGACAAAAATACATAAGGGGCAGAAAAATAAAGTGAAGACATCTGTGGTGAAATGTTGTCTCGTATTACATATATATACATACAAATCCCAATATTGAAATGACGTACGTTGATAACATGTTCTAGTTGTGCCCATTTTATACTTTTATTTGAAATTTAAATGTCGAGAGCAGTTTTTCTTTTGTAAGCTGTTAGTCAACTTAAGAATTTCACACAAGAACGGCGTTCTGGTTCTGTCACTGAGAAATGACGAGACTTGAAATATTTGAAAGTAACATTGAAATGTT
This sequence comes from Panulirus ornatus, assembly GCF_036320965.1. Taxonomy (NCBI): domain Eukaryota; kingdom Metazoa; phylum Arthropoda; class Malacostraca; order Decapoda; family Palinuridae; genus Panulirus; species Panulirus ornatus. The sequence goes on from NC_092279.1 coordinate 14,940,645, forward strand.
AAAAGTGAGCACAGGAACCATTAAGGTCGAGTCGAACTTACCAGACGCCGGGAGAGACTCCAGCTCTTAAGAATTCCGTTGTGAAAGAGGATTAGCATATCAGGCTGCCAAAACCGAGCAGAAAACGACAGTGCGAAGGTTACTTCTCAGCAGACGTTGTTGATCCCCAGGAGCAGAGGTGGGCAAGCCCAGCCTCCTCCTGGTGGTGGTGGTGGTGTCACCCATGTGAAAAAAAAAGTACTCTGGAGGGTCTTATTAAGCGTTTATGATAAATTACAACTGACTTTTTATAATACATGTCTTTTGTTACATGTACTATGGTGCTCTTTTCTAGGGGGCCTGTAAGCGGTCCTCACTTTCTCATTATCCTGTGTGTGTCTTCAGCCTAACTTCGTATTTCATGACTGTTTTTTTTTTTTTTTCACTACATTAAAACTAAACCAAATCATTTCTGATGGCTGAAAGCTTCAGAAAGATTGGAGGAAAAATCCACTTCTTGGGTAGGAAGAGGCCGTTTCCTTCGCCAACCCTCCCTCCCCTCCTCCCTCATTGGTCTAAAGTTTTAACCAAAGAAAGTTCTCTCTCGTCATTGGGTAGTTTTTTTTTTTTCTATGTATAGATCGGTTACAAAACGATTCTTTACCATCTTCATTGTCATTGGTCGGTGGTTTTTTGGCCAATCACCGTACGCGTCTTCTGCATCTGAGCCCACGGAAGACGACGAATGGTCGTTGGAACTCTCCTTTTGAGTGTTTTTAGTTTTATATATATAAATATATATCATGTCCATCATATGTAGTTTGTGTGAAATTACGCGTGTGTGCTCTCGTATGTATGCCTGTGGTTGTATGAGCATATAAGTATACTTGTGTGTGATATACCTGTACATATCCAAGGTTGTCCCTTAGTGCAGTGTGGAGGTTCGTTTGGGATAATTCAATATTCAGTGCTAAGTGTCCACTACAACTGTAAACCCAGACACCAGACTCCTACAGCTCTCACCAACACACCAAACTTCCGCAACCCCCGTCCACACACCAGACCCACAGCCACCACCCATACCACCTTTACCTGCACACCAGATGCTCCCAACTCACGCCCAGACATCCCTATTAGCACAATATCCTCTCCACACCCAAATCGCCCATCCCTAACATGAAACTCCCTCATCCTATAATCACTTCTACAAGTTTTCCTGTCCTCTGCTTCTGTTATTACAAGTACCTCTATCTCTGTCATTAACACTTTTACACTACCACTGTTATTACAGCTGACAGTATTATTTTTTTCAAATGCATCTCTGATTCGTTGAGTCAAGCTTTGCTCTAAATTCCTTCCATGCTATATGGATCAAAATCGGCATGAAAGGTCTGTGTTGCGTGGATACGCATTAGGGAAAACTAATTTCGTAACTTTACATTCTGGTGTGACGTTCGCCTAGGCGTAACGTCACAGGGAATGTGACGTCACGGCATCCGTTTTTGAGTGAATGAGTGGGACGCGGGTCGTCGTAGGTTCTATAATAGTGTGTATATTTCTCACAAAGATAATACTCGCACCAATGTCAAGTGCACCTTGTATAAGAATTTAGGCATTTGCACAAAGCCCACGTGATGCTTGGCCGTTCTGCATGGCGCCAGAAATATTAGAGATTAGTAAAATAATTCTCTTTTAGGATTACATGATTACATAAACGGAGAGCAGGTTTAGCCTCGAATATTCATCAAATCGTTATATCGTTTCTCTTTTGTTGTTGTTCGGCATTGTTATTGTGATAATTTAAGATTGCAAATTGAATTACGGAGATCATGTTGAGAGCTAGGTCGGTCATACGTAACATTGTTTTACAGAGTATATTTTTGACGTTCACCTTGACGGTGCTGGACGTACTTCTCGATTAAGTGTTTAACGTGTAATTCTGAGAAAGAATAACTCTTTCGACTCTTCGGTAACATGAGCCTTTCACTATACCTTAACATAATACGTCTGACCTTTCTTGATATTCGCATCGTCTGTAAGCCTCGTTCAGCACAACTTTTAGAAAATTTCTCATTGTACAGAAAAAAAAAAACCTGTATTGTTTACCCCCGAGTCTTTCATCAGAGAACCAGATTTTTTCTTATAAAGAGGCTGATGGATAAGGTTAAAGTGGCCGCTCTTAAAATCAAACAGGTTCAGTCACTTGCTGATCACCACACAATCACGAGTGAAAGCGGTTCCGACGGATCTCGGTTTTGAATGCCAAAGTGAAGCTTGGAAGGCAATGTACATGTTAGTGAATGAACGGTGACCGAGTTGATCTATTTTTAAACTAAAGTGCTGTGATCTAAATTTATATCGGGAGTAGAAATAGGTATTAGGAACGGTAAACTATTGTGGGTTTCTGCTCGACGTGGGGTATACATAGTATGGTGGATGTAGTGCAGTCGGTGCACACGATTGTCTGGATTTCAATAAATTTCTCCGCTAAAATTTTGGCAGCGTTTTGGTCCTGTGGACTCGTGTGATAAGGACCTCCGTAACCTCCACTAAAAGTAATCTACATACCCCCACACGACGCCCTTACGATTCACAAGGAACTGCACCTTACCTCCCTACCCTTCCTCATCAAACGATTTGCTTTGGAACTCGACTGACTTCGTGTAAGAACGGGTCAAAATTTAGACGAGGGCAATACAGAAACGAGTGGAATTATGTTGGGTCGTGCCATAAAAGCAAGCATAATGACTGCGCTTCATTATCAGCGGATGTAAGGGACGGTTAAAGAGGCTGCAATAAGTGAGATATATTTGGTACCTGGGGGCGTTTTAAGCGTTCTGGTGTACGTTTAGGCAATGTACACGATTTCTTTTATTTTACTTTTGTAACGACTAGATGTTTCCAACCGTGTTTACCACAAGTATTACCATATACTTTCCGGGTTTAAACATGATAACGATGAAGGAAAGGCTACCTTAAAACCCTACTGAAATGGTGTACGTTCTCGGGGTCGGAGTTTACCTATTAAGATATGGCGAGTTATGTTTTTAACACACACACACTATCCCTTTATGAAACATTATCTAAATATCAGTGTCTCGATACACAGATAAACATCAGGATCACCCATTCGACAAGCATCTGCGACACCTGTCATATAACTACACAGCCCGGGTGTGTTACCCCCGCGCGGCATCTCTCTCCACCACACAGCAGGGTGACATAAACGGCAGTATCCACCGAGGGTGCACCCAACCACGTCCTAGACTCGCACTTCTCTGCGTACAGCGCGCTTACCCCGTACTAACACCTCCCTGCACAGACCCTCTCATCCAAGTGCCGCTCACGACAAACTTTCCCACACTCCTACACCGTACACACTTCACTCCTCCTACATGTAACTGGAAGCACGCCTCCATCAAAGTGCCTTGGCATGCCAGGTACCCGCTGTGCCCTCTTCTCCTTCACGCATTACGTGAGCATAACTTCTCTTTGCTTGAGTCAGCAGGAAGGTTCGGTGCGTTTGGCAATGTTACTGTCGTATCATTCATCCACGTAACATATTAGGTGTCCATCGCTGGGTTGCACGCTAAACTTCCACCCTGCAAAGATGAAAAAAAAAAAACTTTATTAATACCGATACCTTATTCACTTTTTCAATTTCCACAGAATATACTTCATACACATCATTATCATACCGAAAATTCTCTACTGTGAAGAGGAAGAGTTCTGGGACACATCGTAAATGCAATTTTGATAAATCTGCCTTTCCTTCTACGTTATCACAGCTTGATCCCTACGTTACAGCACTGCCGATCCGTGTTAGCTGGGAGACGCTCGTCTAGTGAGGTGTTTATCGTGAAACGCTTAGAACATAGCGCGTCATCATTTCTTCTCTCACCACCCGAGAACTGTTGTTGTGTGTGTGTGTTTGTTTGTCTGTGACTCTCCCTCTGTGTAAAGCCAAGGCGGGGTAGTGATGCACGACCCCCATCCATGATCCTTGTATAGTCATTACTTCGTTTATCATTGTCTTTAACGAGTGCCAACACAGGTCATCCGTAGGTATATATATATAAAAAGCTTTGTACATGAGCATACTTGCACTTTTTGATATATTTTGATGACTCCCTCGCACCTACCTAAATGTGACCTCATCAGTAACGATGCTGTGGCTCTTTTGAATGAGAGACTCACCGCTATGTAAAGCATCGACTGTGTACAGACCAGCTCCCACCGGCGTCACCCAGCCCACTCCCCTTATTTTCTTTTTCTTTTTTTTCATTATCACACCCCCTCCCCCCCACCCCAACTGTCTCCTAGGCATTTTTCCCCTTCCTCCTTTCAATTAACAGTAGAGAAACAAATTGCTGAGCCTCGGTACATCAAGTCTTGAGACAGGAAAGTAATGTGATCGTGATCACAGAAAGTAAAAAAATTGGAATTTGGCAAATTTTTGCTTTATGCACACAACGTGGACTACAACCGATTGAAACAAAGTATTGGCTACAGCTCTGGATCCCCGTAAAGTAAGTCATACCTGTGTTGGTCCTACTCTCAAGCTATCTCAAAAATGTAGACAATATAGAAGCTGCTAAGGTAAACATTTCTGCACAGTGTCAAAATTTTACTAATCTGTGTATTGCTTTCATGACTTGTGATATTGATAGAGTTGAACTGATAAAATATTTTATTATCAAATGTTAAAAAGTATTTCCTTTATGATGTAAGGCCCGTGAAAACCTTTATCATGACAGACAGTGGGTTGCAGGTTGTGTACTGACGAGTGATGAAGTATGGGTTTCCTCTGTCCCAATCTTCTTGTCTGGATTCCCTTGACTGTTACCAGTAATGACTTTAATTTGGTGGTAATTACAACTTATTTAACTATCATTCTGTGATGTGTACCTTCCCTCCCTATGGACCCAAGTTATGTAAATATTTTGATAACATTATGTTTGATAAGTCCGGACACAGCCAACTGTCCGCTCCTCATTGTATGTATTATGCAACACCATGATCCTCTCTCTTCTTATTTTCCCTTGGTTGCGGGGGTATATTCCCTGCAGACATGTGCTGTGTACATCCCACTTTCAGTGACCGAGGGTATTTTGCGATCTCAAGTTTCCACTACATTAAAATTTATGTCTGCTTCATGATCCACATTCTTCCCCCCCCCCCCCAATTTTCTGTACGGTGACTCTTTCACACCTTCTAAATAAAGGTCAGATATATGTTGGTTGTATTAATTCATTCACAGACAAATCCCATTCCCACATTTGTATACACCAAGAGTGACAGTGGAAAGAGTTCAGGTTATGAAGGCACCAACACCGAGAAAACGAACAAGTCCTGCACCAGCTCCGCAAACTACATGTACCAAGAGCTCCCCACATGCAACAGAAGCAGTGACTAGTATTTGTGAGAAACAGAAACTCATCACTACACTGAGTCATAAGGTATATGTCATCTTTTATAAAAGATGATATCTGAAGACAAAGGTAATTAATCATATTACAAAAGAAAGTATGGCAGTGTAGTTGGAAAACCCGAAAATTAATTTCAACTTTATGGGCATGTCCATATACACTCCACCAACCAAGTGTGAAAGGGTAGGCGTTAAATAACACAAAAAGGTAAATGGCTGCAAAATGTGAAAGGTTAAGTTAAATACAACAGGGTGGAATGCTATCAAAACTAAGAACAAACTTTTCAAACTGCTGATGCAAGTGAAAGAAAAACTGATCTAGGATGATACGTTGGGGGATGGATGGCTAAACAAGGCGAGAGCATTGAAAGGAATAACCATGTTAGCGGGTGGAGGCTATGACTGGGGCGTTATGCCATAACTTATTTCAGATTATTGAGGACCAGACGGCCGGGAAGAAGTTGAATGTTTGTTTTCCAAGAAGAGTGGGCTAGAGCAGGTGACTATAAGGGGGATTTACGGAGAAACTTTTGCAGCAGTTAAGCTGAAGTGTCTTATTCTGTAGGGGCGGAGGAGAGGTTCGATATCGTGAATCCAGGGAAGGGGAAATGTATTCTGAGGAAGTGTCGCCGTAAGTTGTGGTGGGGGTGGGCAGTGGAGGAGAAGGAAATGGATGGTATTTCTCAGATAGGAGCTCTGAACCGTGATTTTATTTCGTAATAAATCAGTCCGATAGAACGTACTTCGCATCTTTAACCTCTTGAGCGCTAACCAGTGGGTATGACAGAATTATCTTTGACCATGTTAAACTCATGACTACGGAAAGTTAACCATTTATAATAAGGAAATCTGGGATAGCTTACGATGGGGATATGAATAATACACGCAACTAAATTATCGGTTTTTTCTTCGGACGAAGAAGGTTAGTTTGTGAAAGTGTGGCTAAGGGGAACGGAAGCTAAATGGCTTACAAGAATCAGGATAATTTAATGCTACGAGGATGGAGAAGGTAATGACAGCACCTTGAATGGTAATTGGGAGAAAATCTGGAGATAACGACTGAGGGGTGGAGATCACAACTGATAAAACGAGGAAAATATTGGTGGGTTGTAACACAAAAAGATCTCAGGAGTCGGATCAGATTAAGTTTTAAAGGATGAAAAATTTACATGTTCCAAACTTCATTACATATGGCGTTCATCAGTTCCCTTTTCATCAAACCTCCTCCCAAAAAAATTCTCTCTTTTTTTAAATTCAGATTTGGTTTTAATATCTCACCGCAGGTGATGGTCATTATGCTGATTAATGATCTGGGTTATAAAAGATGTATTTCGGCTAATTAGTTGTGTAATTAATCCTTGGGCTTATTCCACGCTTTCATTAATCTCATAATTATTTCAACCTATCATTCTTCAGTACCAATGATAATAAATGTTTCAAACGCCCAAATCATTTTTCAAAATAAACATGAATATTAATTCATTTGGTTAGAAATTCATTACAAAGGCGCTATTCATCATGCTGAATAAAGGCATGGGCTTGAAGAGTATGGTATCTATTTAAACAGTCGTATTATTATTGCTCGGAGGTATTACTCGTCAAAAGATATCTTGGGAGTGGATGAATTACCCACTATTAGGTCCAGCTGTGTGAGGGTAAAGCCACCCTTTCGAACGTCACACCTACGAAGTGTCACGCCCTTGTCTACCGCAGTCTTTGATGCACTAAGGACATAGACACTCAGATAATGAGGTGCGGCTTTCACTTCTGCCTATTAAATAATTTCTCTTATTGCAACCTTCACGAAAAAAAAAAAAATGTGTAATTAAATCTAACAGAGACTAGTGATTCCAAAGAAATGTGGGGAGGGCTATGGACTATATACTGCAACTAAAAAGTCTACACTACTAAATACCTTTGGAGTAGCAGTTTCTTGCTTGTTAACCCCCTGCTCCCTGGCACACAAACTATGGTGATTCCATCGTCTTCAACTCAAAGGTCATCAGCGTGTCGTTGGCCCAGCTATGGCATAAAGAACCATGGAAGTATGTTAAGGTGGTGATCGCCCACGGCCTACTGAAATTCTCTGATGCTGGCCGAAAGCCTTATGCCAACACAGCAGAGGCCTATAAGCGCGTATCTGAATCTGTGACAAAGAAGATGGGGGATTAGTATCTTTATTTTGAAAGAAAGTATAAAGTATGACATTACAACTTTTATGAACCAAGTTTCTTTATACCTTAAAATAAAATTATATGCAAGCAATAATCCTTTAAAAAAAAAACTGCTAATAACATTGGCATAGCAAGTACCACAAGTGCAATGTCAACAGCATAGGAAAATAATATAAAATAAATAAAGATGACCATAAATAATGATAAAATAGAATGAAAATAAAAAGTGTCTACGATAAAGCCACGACTTTGGCTCAAGTTCAGAACTATTCCTTCCTTGAATGAAATTCATAAATTACTCTAGATAAAACAGTTCAATATAAAGCCATTAATCTGCATAGACTACACATGGGGTGGATGTGCAAGCCAACACGTTTGACAATTACTTACCCTTCGGCTCTCTTCATGTAATGCGTTTCCAAGTTAAACACTCAC
>NC_092279.1:14953660-15121160 GCF_036320965.1 Panulirus ornatus
ATCATTTTACGTTTAACAGACCCAATATTCAAGCAGACCCGTAATTACCATACGCCAATGCCGTCTACCATATCTATCTAACATGGAAATTCTTCGCTGCCTGAAGGCAGCACTTCAAGTACAGGTTTGCCACATGCACCTAACGCACGCACTACCAAAACCACGTACCGTGCTATGGACTGCCACGCCCACGTACGGTGGTATAGGCTGCCACGCCTACGTACGGTACTATAGGCTGCCACGCCCACGAACGGTACTCTAGACTGCCACGCCCACGTACGGTACTATAGACTACTACGCCCACGTACCGTGCTACAGACTGCCACGCCCACGTACCGTCTGTGCGGGCGAAACCATTCGGGGCAGCGTTCGAAGATGACCATCTCACCTCACCTCCCACGTCTGCACATAGGGAGACCAGACACACACACACACACACACACACACACACACACACACACGAGTTTACGAAACGCACAAAGCTGAATACTTCACTGGTGCGCCCAAGGGTCATAAAGCGTCAAGAATACATCCGTGATTTTTACGGTTATACTATGGAAATTACATTTACGTCTATAATCAACTGGGGATATCTTTGTGAGGCAGGTCTGTCGATAGATGCAAATTTTCCCGGCTCGTATCCCGCCATCGGTAAATGTCTGGGGGAAACGGATCATTTTCGCCAGAGACTCCCTCCCTCCTTCCCCCGCAACAACATATCTGTGACGGAGGCACTTCGACATTTCACGAAGGGCCTCCTCGCGCACTGCACCAATTTCCACGTCTCCGTCACTCTCCAGTCAACACCAGGCTTCGACGCCTGGGAAACTCTCGTCTAGTTGGCTGCGTCAACCACACCACTGGGTCCATCACAACCTCGAATCAATTGTCAGTCATCACCCAAAAGGGGGAGGGTGGGGGAATACATAACACAGTCCTGATATAAAGTGTCTACTGAAGAACAACGGGTAACATAGGGACAACAGAAACAGGTGAGAAACAGCTCCCTACACGTTCCCGCGGGAGTGTGTGTGTGTGTGTGTGTGTGTGTGTGTGTGTGTGTGTGTGTGTGTGTGTGTGTGAGGAAGAAGCAGATCGAACAAACAGAGGGAAGACTTGATCAAACACAAACCCAGGATGAGTCACATCTAACAAAAGGAATAATCTGATCTAACAAACCTTGGGGGGGAGAACCTAATCCAGCAAACAGGGTGGGTGGAAACTCTGAGCCATACAGCAGGAGGAGGACCCGTATACAGCAGGAACCAGCGAGGAGGAAGGGTGCAACACTGTGGTTTTTAGTGGCTGGTTAAAGTATAGTGCTACACAGGGGACAGTACTACGGAGAGAAAGACGTATGGGTCAGTACTGAGTATGAGAGGCACATGGGGGAAAAGTACCATGGCTCAATGCACATGGGGTCGTGGCCACGGGTCGTGGCCATGATACTATGGGTCACTATCACGCAGAAGGAGTTGTGGGGTAGAACACTGGGGCAGAATAACCCCTCCACCACCACTCCGGCAACACAACACCGCCTAGAAATCCACTTTATTAATTCCAGGTCAATTCTAGAAACCAGAAGCCAGAACCCAGTCTGCTAACAAGCTTACCCTCCCAGCCTATAACTGCTATAATCAAATTATAACGTGATTGTGTTACAAGTCTGGGAAAATTCTCCAAATAGAAACTTCATTTATCTTCCTCCGTTGAAAGGCCGCTTTGCCTTTCCAGGGATAGAATACTGGATAGGCTAACTCTGCCTTTCCAGGGATAGACTACTGGTTAGGAAGACGATAACTTTAGTAAGGCTTTATGAAACATCAGTAACACAGGAACACTTAAGGTGTCCTGTTAGCTGTTTAAGATATGGTCTTTGGATACTAGGAAGGGTCCGTAAGTGGATCCTCAACAACAAACAAGCACCTAGGATGCCTAAAGGATCCTGAAGGAACCTGGAACACCTTGATGATCAATGAATGACCTAGAGAGACATGAGGGGGACGGCGGGGAGATCTCCTACCTCAGAGAGACTTTGGAGTCTGAGGGGTTAGTGAGACTAGGAGACCTACCGGACCTGTCAATACCTGAGGGAACTGAGGGTATCATACAACCTCTCTAGGGTCGGGCTGCTCTCAGCTGGCAGACCGCGGGCCGGATCCAGAGCACGGCAAGCTTGGGTACGGACCCTAACCTCCTCTCCCTCTCTGTACAGTAACTCGCGAAAAAAAAAAAAAAAATAGATATATAAATGAATAAATAAAAACAGGAAGGTTTTCTTTTACAGTACATCTGTATCTGGTAGTATTTCATTCCACTGTATTAAATCAAGTTTCCAGTTATTCGGAGAGTCTACATCGGCATGAAATAAATAGTAAGGCGTACGCTTATCTATTTTTTTTTGTTGCGTTATTTCAAAGAAAGCCTTTAAACCGGACCTTTGCCAATTGGGAAATTAGCGTGACTGAGCCTTCACTAATGGCAACTGGGTAACCCGGCTGTAGGTGTTCAAATACCACTATGAGACCTAGAGGACTTTGAGACACTGGGTGGCCTGTTATACAAATTGGGATCAAGAATGAGGAAATGAAAATAGAGTAATGGGGGAGAGGTGAGGAGAGGGGAGATGAGGGGGGGAGGATGAGTGAAGAAGCAAAGGTGTAGGGAGGTGAAAGATGAGAGGGAAGGGGAAGGATAAAGGGAGACTGAGGGATTGAGGGTAAGAGAAGGAGCAAGGGAGAAACATGGTGCAATGGAGGATGAACCGGCGGTCAGGAGAGAGAGAGAGAGAGTAAAAGAAGGGAGGAAAGACAAGAGACAGGTGAGCGGTGAGGGCAAAGGGTGGAGTAAAGGGAAGGAAGTGGGTAGATGGAGACAGACGGAGTGAGGGAGGGTGTGAGGGAGAAGGGTGAGCAAGATGAGGAGCAAGTGGGGTCACTAGGGTGTAACGATATCACCCCGTACCCTGCCGGGGATGAAGTCATTATGCAGCAGGGAGTCGATCAAAGTGCGTAGCCCCCCCCCCCCCCCCCCCTACACACACACACACACACACACACACACACACACACACACAGAAGCAGATCGTGCTGGTGTGTACACTGTGAGGCTCTGGGAGATTTCCCCACACACTGCTCCACAAACCTGTCCCGCTAGAACCACAGTGGTGGTTGTGGTGTTGGTGCGTCGGTGGTTCATGGTCCCACTGTGACAGTGGTGGTGTAGGTGTGTCAGTGGATGATCGTCCCACTGTGACAGTGGTGGTGTAGGTGTGTCAGTGGATGATCGTCCCGCTGTGACAGTAGTGGTGCAGGTGTGTCAGTGGATGATCGTCCCGTTGTAACAGTGGTGGTGCAGGTGTGTCAGTGGATGATCGTCCCACTGTGACAGTGGTGGTGTAGGTGTGTCAGTGGATGATCGTCCCGTTGTAACAGTGGTGGTGCAGGTGTGTCAGTGGATGATCGTCCGACTGTGACAGTGGTGGTGCAGGTGTGTCAGTGGATGATCGTCCCACTGTGACAGTGGTGGTGCCGGTGAGTCAGACAGTGGTGATGGTGTGTTACCTGTGTGTTAATACCTGTTGGTACAATAAGAGCGTTTCTCCATCTTATTTAATCATTATTTACCCTCCTTCACTTTAACCTTAACAACATTTCTTTTTTTTTTTTTTTTCTCTTCCACATTTTTTTGTGTTGCAAATATTTCAGTGGGTCGACGGCGATACACGAATTTCGGTGTCTCTTCCATAACAGGGGGATATTCCGTGGAACACTGTGTCTCCTCTGTATCATGTACATCCAGGATCTATTTTTCAGTCCTCTGTCGCGAACGCAACGCTGCTTCTCATCTTTCATTAACATTTGAAAAAGTGTGGGGCGTCCTCTCCAGAATATAATACGTTTTAAGCCCCATCATATATATATATATATATATATATATATATATATATATATATATATATATATATATATATATATATATATATATATATATTCAACCCCACCCATAGCATTGCACCCATATATTTCCCCCACTCACCAGCAAGCGACCTTTAACCCTTACAGACCCAGGGCAAATGGCGTGCTCCCACCACACACACACAAGGCTCCTGGAACCCCTCTCCTCCTTCCTCTACACTCCTCCCTCCTCCCTCTCCTGGTGCTGAACGGGAGAAGACCTTCTCCCCAGCCATACCTTCACCCACTAGACCTCCCAGCACAACCCCAAGACTCGAACCATTCCCTCTCCTCGTCCTTCTCCAGGGCGTCTCGAAGGCTTCGCCAGCAGGTGGCACACCCAGGTTTTCCCCCGCTGGTTATTTAGAGGGGTCTCGCCTGGAAGTGACACCTCGGTCACCGCCCAAGTATTGGGGCGGTGCCTGGGCGTGAGTCCTGAGGCCCCGCAGCTTGTGAAATACTTATAAGAAAACGATGAGGTTCAGGGGGGGAGAAAAATCTCTTTTAGGGAGGTGAGGGAAAGAGGTGACGTGTGTGTGTGTGTGTGTGTGTGTGTGTGTGTGTGTGTGTGTGTGTGTGTGTGTGTGTGATTGTGGTTATGTTGAGGGGGTAGAAGTGGAGGCATGGAAGGAGAAGGAGAGAGAAAGAAGGAAAGAGAGAGAAATTGGGAAGGTGTAAGACCAGAGACGAACAGACATGCAAGTTTGGTCACAGCACTTTGAAAATAAAAGAGCGAAAAAAGAGAGAAGGTCTAGAGAGAGAGAGAGAGAGAGAGAGAGAGAGAGAGAGAGAGAGAGAGAGAGAGAGAGAGAGAGAGAGAGAGAGAAACGGTTCCAAAATGGAAAGACCTGAGCTACAGGACAAGGTTAGAGGGCCTTGTATTGCCCACGGGGGAATACAGAAGAGTAAGGGGTGACCTGATCACAACCTTTAGGATTTCGAAAGCGAGTTTGCTGACGTTAACGGTGAACAGTCCTCCGAAAGCTGCAAGGATAGAGGAACCAGAGGACGGAACATGGAATTATGCGTGAAGCTCGCTAGATACGATGCGAGGGAGCTGTTTGACAGTATGAAAGTGGTTGGATGAAATTAGATGAAAGAGGACTTTGTGAATACGGTCAGTACACAGGAGTTGAAAAGGGTTGGACGATAATGAAGGTTCGCTGGGAATTCGCTGCCTTGCTATGACGCATTCTGATCCCTCACACACACATTTACTAGATAAAATGTTTCGACAGCTTTGGGCCCTTGTGAGGTGGGAGCGTTAGACGCTACAAGTACACTGTGGGAACGTTAGACGCTAAAAGTACCCTCTGTGGGAGTGTAATACACTACAAGTACACTATGTGGGAGTGTTAGACACTCCCAGTACACTCTGTGGGAACGTCAGACGCTACAAGTCAAATATGTGGGAGAGTTAGACGCTACAAGTACAGTATGAGAGCGTCAGACGCTGCAAGTACACTCTGTGGGAGTATTGGACGCTACAAGTACACTCTGTGGGAGTGTTAGACGCTACAAGTACACTATGTGGGAGTGTTAGACGCTACAAATACACTGTGGGAGCGTTAGACGCTGCAAGTACACTCTGTGGGAGTATTGGACGCTACAAGTACACCCTGTGGGAGTGTTAGACGCTACAAGTACACTATGTGGGAGTGTTAGACGCTACAAATACACTGTGGGAGCGTTAGACGCTGCAAGTACACTCTGTGGGAGTGTTAGACGCTACAAGTACAGTATGAGAGCGTCAGACGCTGCAAGTACACTCTGTGGGAGTGTTAGACGCTACAGCACGCTGCAGTAGAGGGACCAAACATGGCCAAAAAGCCAGAGTTTTCATACACCACAGGATGGTGACTCACAGAGAAATGGTGGTGACCTCTCCTTCCTCGACACTGCATCCTCGTGTGGGAGACGCACGCCCGTGCCACAGAGGATTCACTTGACCTGACCTGACCCTCAGGTCAGGTCTCTCAACGGAGGATAAACTGATGTGACGATGGGAAGACTAACCAGGTAGCGGACGTACCATAAATGGGATGGATGTTCCGGCACTGCTTCGAACCCGCCACCCTGACGGCACGGTGAGTCACCAGGCCTGCCACCCTTACCGCACGGTGTCGCCAGGCCTGCCACCCTTACCGCACGGTGAGTCACCAGGCCTGCCACCCTTACCGCACGGTGTCACCAGGCCTGCCACCCTTACCGAAGTCACTGTAGGTGTCGCTTGCACGACCACAAACACATCAATAATTCTCAAAGTTGCCCAGTTCAGAGAGCCATAGATGAAGTTCAGACAGCCATCACTGAAGTTCAGAGAGGCATTCCTGAAGTTCAGAGAGCCATAGATGAAGTTCAGACAGCCATCACTGAAGTTCAGAGAGCCATATCATTGAAGTTCAGAAAGCCATCACTGAAGTTCAGAGAACCATTACTGAAGTTCACAGAGCCATCACTGAAGTTCAGAGAACCATTACTGAAGTTTAGAGAGGCATTCCTGAAGTTTAGAGAGGCATTCCTGAAGTCCAGAGAGCCATATCATTGAAGTTCAGAAAGGCATATCACTGAAGTTCAAAGAATCATTACTAAAGTTCAGAGAGCCAATAATGAAGTTCAGCGAGGCATTATTGACGTTCAGAGAACCCTCACTGAAGTTCAGAGAGCCATCACTGAAGTTCAGAGGGCCATAGATGAAGTTCAGACAGCCATCACTGAAGTTCAGAGAACCATTACTGAAGTTTAGAAAGGCATTCCTGAAGTTTAGAAAGGCATTCCTGAAGTTTAGAGAGGCATTCCTGAAGTTTAGAGAGCCATATCATTGAGGTTCAGAAAGGCATATCACTGAAGTTCAAAGAATCATTACCAAAGTTCAGAGAGCCAATAATGAAGTTCAGCGAGGCATTATTGACGTTCAGAGAACCCTCACTGAAGTTCAGAGAGCCATTACTTAAGTTCAGAGGGCCATCACTGAAGTTCAGAGGGCCATCACTGAAGTTCAGAGGGCCAAGACTGCTTCCCGGGAAACACTACTTTTCCCGCTACTTGTCACCGTCTCTAACATGTTTAACATTTAATTCGATCTCGTGGCCGCTTGCTCAAGAGGCGGCGGGCGGCAACCCTCACCCCACTGTCACTCTCCAGCCTTGCAGGACATGGTATGACCTGGCACCAGGACCAGCCACACAAACTGCGCCATCATTAAGGAGAATTACCCCAGTGCACCGCCTCTGGCCCCACACCATCACTCACCCCACCAAACACCCCCTCTCCCCTCCCCCACGTTCGGCGCTACACGCGCTAAATCCACTCATTAATCTCAGACGTGAGTTTCCTCCCTTCTCACACATTTAGTTCTCTCTCTCTCTCGCTCTCTCTCTCTCTCTCTCTCTCTCTCTCTCTCTCTCTCTCTCTCTCTCTCTATGGGCCGACAGTTTCAAGTGATTAGAACCGTCTCCGTCCGTCATGCGCACGGGCTACGCCAAAGGCTTGCTTTCTACGAAGGGAAAGACGGATTGAGAGAGAGACGCAATGGTACAGGCAAAGCGAGAAAATGCCTAACTCTCGTCCAACAGACGAGAAAAATGGGCCTGTGAGTTGTCGTGGAGGACACAGAAACTCCGGGTCTCTCCCGCTGGTGAACTACACTCATATCGATGTGGGTGTCCCCTCCGTGAAGAGAGAGAGAGAGAGAGAGAGAGAGAGAGAGAGAGAGAGAGAGAGAGAGGCATCCGTGTCGGAGCAACGGCCTTAACGATGCTTCACTATCAGTCTTCACAGACCCACAACCCCCGTCTATAACCCCCCCCGGCCAATAACCAAAATGTGATCTTGACCACACGTCAGGCTGTTCGATCACCAGCAACACACGGGTCATCTGGCTTCGAAACATGTGTCCTTTATTCACAGCGACGAATCGTACATTTATCTTATGATTCTTTTTCTATATTTCGCGTTCTGGTTACCAGCCTATCAAAAACGTTTTTTTTTTTTTTATACGTTTCACCAAGGAAACGTATTGTAATTTTTCGTACTTTAGGAAGGGTAGTGGATTTGGTTGATAACCTCAGAACCAGGACTAATTTTCATGCTGAATATGAATCTCAGGTTTAAATGGTAGGGTCAGGGGTCATCAAGGGCTATAATGAAGGACTTCAAGGTTCCTATTGTGGCTTAAGGAAGCGCCCTAAATGACCCCCTACACACCATTTCAGCCAGAGATTCGTATTCAGCGTGAAAAATAGTGAGGCTACTGAGGTTATCAAGCTAATCTATTTCCCTTCGAAAAATACCCAAAAAAAATTGGAGGTATTAATTAATCAGATCAGGGTATTTTGTTTAAGCTTCCCCCCCAAAAAAAAAATTTTGCTTTAGAATTGAAACATATAATGAAACGCTTCTGTACTTCCTGCACAGACTACACTCCTCTGTATATTGTTGTTTTGCAACGTTACCCACTGTAACCCATCATACCGTGCCTCTCATATATATACATCGCTCCTTTATATCAATATACGAAGTTATTTGGAGGCAAAATATATACATATGTATATATCTAAATGTCTTTAATGTAATCGCGTTAAAAAAAAGGAACCAGTGCATTTCATCCCACCTAATTCATTAAATATTTCACGACACAAATTTATGCTCCCTTCTAGGAAATTCTGTTGACGCAACTCTGTAACTTTAATCCAGTTTTTTTTCCCCCGGTGTTACTGGGCGTCCCCAGGCTCTTGTTTTGCATAAACCAGTTACGGAAGTAATTGTTGGAGAGAGAGAGAGAGAGAGAGAGAGAGAGAGAGAGAGAGAGAGAGAGAGAGAGAGAGAGAGAGAGAGAGAGAGAGGGAGAGAGAGAGAGAGAGAGAGAGAGAGAGAGAGAGAGAGAGAGAGAGAGAGAGAGAGAGAGAGAGAGAGAGAGATTCAGGGGCCTCTAGCTGCATGCGTACATTCAGGGGCCTCTGGTTCCATGAGTACATATATATATATATATATATATATATATATATATATATATTTTTTTTTTTTTTTTTTTTTTTATACTTTGTCGCTGTCTCCCGCGTTTGCGAGGTAGCGCGAGGAAACAGACGAAAGAAATGGCCCTACCCCCATACACACGTACATACACACGTCCACACACGCAAATATACATACCTACACAGCTTTCCATGGTTTACCCCAGACGCTTCACATGCCTTGATTCAATCCACTGACAGCACGTCAACCCCTGTATACCACATCGCTCCAATTCACTCTATTCCTTGCCCTCCTTTCACCCTCCTGCATGTTCAGGCCCCGATCACACAAAATCTTTTTCACTCCATCTTTCCACCTCCAATTTGGTCTCCCTCTTCTCCTCGTTCCCTCCACCTCCGACACATATATCCTCTTGGTCAATCTTTCCTCACTCATTCTCTCCATGTGCCCAAACCATTTCAAAACACCCTCTTCTGCTCTCTCAACCACGCTCTTTTTATTTCCACACATCTCTCTTACCCTTACGTTACTTACTCGATCAAACCACCTCACACCACACATTGTCCTCAAACATCTCATTTCCAGCACATCCATCCTCCTGCGCACAACTCTATCGATAGCCCACGCCTCGCAACCATACAACATTGTTGGAACCACTATTCCTTCAAACATACCCATTTTTGCTTTCCGAGATAATGTTCTCGACTTCCACACATTTTTCAAGGCTCCCAAAATTTTCGCCCCCTCCCCCACCCTATGATCCACTTCCGCTTCCATGGTTCCATCCGCTGACAGATCCACTCCCAGATATCTAAAACACTTCACTTCCTCCAGTTTTTCTCCATTCAAACTCACCTCCCAATTGACTTGACCCTCAACCCTACTGTACCTAATAACCTATAACCTATATAACCTATATAACCTATATATATATATATATATATATATATATATATATATATATATATATATATATATATATATATATATATATATATAACCTATATAACCTAATAACCTATATATATATATATATATATATATATATATATATATATATATATATACACGAACCAATATACCATTCTACAATTAAGAAATTCATCTTTTTATCAAAGGAAATTATTCACAACGTGAAATCATATGATGATGTGCAGGTCACACATGAATGTTCCTCTGTGCGGGCACTGTGCTGGGATGAGGAGGATAGTGATGGAGGGGATGAAGGGAGAAGGATAGGCTGTGGTGAATGGTGGTGGTGGTGGTGGTGGTTAGGTAAATCGTCAGTATGGCAGCGGCCCGGCGTCCTTCCGTTGCTAGGTAACGTGCAATGATGGCCAGCAGCTCCCAGTGCTATGTTGGGGTAAACCCACTCACTCCCTACCTACCTACCAGTCATCCACCCTCTCCCCAACCCATCCCTGCCCTGGCCAGAGATAACATTCCCTCCCTCACTCCCTCCCCATCCTTCGCCTACCAACAATTCGCCAACCATATTCGCAGGGGGTCAGCGCTCACTGATACCCCCCTACGATGATGACAACACCGAAGAACAACACGAAAGACTGAAGATTCATACCACCTATGTCAGAGAAGCGACACAGAAAGTACGGCACAGACAACGATGACACAAGCTGCCGACACATGTGAGACCTCGACCACAATACAGACCCGGAACATCCTTGGTTCACTCGAAGCTCCGAAGCACTAAGAGAGGTTCCAGCCAGCTGTCGTTGTATCCTACGAGCAAGGTTGAGTGTACTGAATCAAGTTAAAAGCCTGTGAGGTTTCAAATCAGTCGGGCGCCCCAAGGAAAAAAAAAAAAAAAAAAAAACGCATTGCGTTCTTAAACATCCGGAAAGAAAAATGATAAGAAAATAAGAACTACGTTACGAAAGTAAAGAAAAATTATGCTGCTCTTACTTGGGAATGAGACACACTCTGAAGGATTCAGTTTTGCCACGTATTTTAACAGTTTTGCCTCGTATTTTAACCTTAAGATAAATAAAAGCCTTCATCCTGCCCACTAGGATAATATGCCAATTCCCAAATCTCCAATTTCACCGATACTGGCCGTCGAAAACGTTTCCCCTATTTTTCACCACAACTGCGTCAAGGTGAGGAAGGGTCTCATATTTCTCCCTGCCCCTTGATGCGTCGTCCCCAGGTAAGGGAGGTGCGGAAGAAGCCGACACAGTTCTGCCGCCCGGGCAAACTTTTCGGGAAAGTCTCGGTTCCAAGTCTTCTGTTGGCGAGGAGCTAATGACTTCCCCTCGAGCCGGTGTGTGTGTGTGTGTGTGTGTGTGTGATTGTGGTTATGTTGAGGGGGTAGAAGTGGAGGCATGGAAGGAGAAGGAGAGAGAAAGAAGGAAAGAGAGAGAAATTGGGAAGGTGTAAGACCAGAGACGAACAGACATGCAAGTTTGGTCACAGCACTTTGAAAATAAAAGAGCGAAAAAAGAGAGAAGGTCTAGAGAGAGAGAGAGAGAGATGAGAGAGAGAGAGAGAGGAGAGAGAGAGAGAGAGAGAGAGAAGAGAGAGAGAGAGAGAGACGAGAGAGAGAGAGAAACGGTTCCAAAATGGAAAGACCTGAGCTACAGGACAAGGTTAGAGGGCCTTGTATTGCACACGGAGAGGGAAGGGGGGAAAAACAAAAAAAAAAAAAAAAAAAAAAAAAAAAAAAAAAAAAAAAAAAAAAAAAAAAAAAAAAAAAAATACAGAAGAGATAAGGGGTTGACTGATCACACCTTTAGGATTTCGAAAGCGAGTTTGCTGACGTTAACGGTGAACAGTCCTCCGAAAGCTGCAAGGATAGAGGAACCAGAGGACGGAACATGGAATTATGCGTGAAGTCGCTAGATACGATGCGAGGGAGCTGTTTGACAGTATGAAAGTGGTTGGATGAAATTAGATGAAAGAGGACTTTGTGAATACGGTCAGTACACAGGAGTTGAAAAGGGTTGGACGATAATGAAGGTTCGCTGGGAATTCGCTGCCTTGCTGTGACGCATTCTGATCCCTCACACACACATTTACTAGATAAAATGTTTCGACAGCTTTGGGCCCTTGTGAGGTGGGAGCGTTAGACGCTACAAGTACACTCTGTGGGAGTGTTAGACGCTACAAGTACACTCTGTGGGAGTGTAATACACTACAAGTACACTATGTGGGAGTGTTAGACACTCCCAGTACACTCTGTGGGAACGTCAGACGCTACAAGTAAAATATGTGGGAGAGTTAGACGCTACAAGTACAGTATGAGAGCGTCAGACGCTGCAAGTACACTCTGTGGGAGTATTGGACGCTACAAGTACACTCTGTGGGAGTGTTAGACGCTTCAAGTACACTCTGTGGGAGTGTTAGACGCTACAAATACACTGTGGGAGCGTTAGACGCTTCAAGTACATTCTGTGGGAGTGTTAGACGCTACAAGTACAGTATGAGAGCGTTAGACGCTACAAGTACAGTATGAGAGCGTTAGACGCTACAAGTACACTCTGTGGGAGTGTTAGACGCTACAGCACGCTGCAGTAGAGGGACCAAACATGGCCAAAAAGCCAGAGTTTTTATACACCACAGGATGGTGACTCACAGAGGACTGGTGGTGACCTCTCCTTCCCCGACACTGCATCATCGTGTGGGAGACGCACGCCCGTGCCACAGAGGATTCACTTGACCTGACCTGACCCTCAGGTCAGGTCTCTCAACGGAGGATAAACTGATGTGACGATGGGAAGACTAACCAGGTAGCGGACGTACCATAAATGGGATGGATGTTCCGGCACTGCTTCGAACCCGCCACCCTGACGGCACGGTGAGTCACCAGGCCTGCCACCCTTACCTCACGGTGTCGCCAGGCCTGCCACCCTTACCGCACGGTGAGTCACCAGGCCTGCCACCCTTACCGCACGGTGTCACCAGGCCTGCCACCCTTACCGAAGTCACTGTAGGTGTCGCTTGCACGACCACAAACACATCAATAATTCTCAAAGTTGCCCAGTTCAGAGAGCCATAGATGAAGTTCAGACAGCCATCACTGAAGTTCAGAGAGGCATTCCTGAAGTTCAGAGAGCCATAGATGAAGTTCAGACAGCCATCACTGAAGTTCAGAGAGCCATATCATTGAAGTTCAGAAAGCCATCACTGAAGTTCAGAGAACCATTACTGAAGTTCACAGAGCCATCACTGAAGTTCAGAGAACCATTACTGAAGTTTAGAAAGGCATTCCTGAAGTTTAGAGAGGCATTCCTGAAGTCCAGAGAGCCATATCATTGAAGTTCAGAAGGGCATATCACTGAAGTTCAAAGAATCATTACCAAAGTTCAGAGAGACAATAATGAAGTTCAGCGAGGCATTACTGACGTTCAGAGAACCCTCACTGAAGTTCAGAGAGCCATTACTGAAGTTCAGAGAGCCATTACTGAAGTTCAGAGGGCCATCACTGAAGTTCAGAGGGCCATCACTGAAGTTCAGAGGGCCAAGACTGCTTCCCGGGGAACACTACTTTTCCCGCTACTTGTCACCGTCTCTAACATGTTTAACATTTAATTCGATCTCGTGGCCGCTTGCTCAAGAGGCGGCGGGCGGCAACCCTCACCCCACTGTCACTCTCCAGCCTTGCAGGACATGGTATGACCTGGCACCAGGACCAGCCACACAAACTGCGCCATCATTAAGGAGAATTACCCAGTGCACCGCCTCTGGCCCCACACCATCACTCACCCCACCAAACACCCCCTCTCCCCTCCCCCGCGTTCGGCGCTACACGCGCTAAATCCACTCATTAATCTCAGACGTGAGTTTCCTCCCTTCTCACACATTTAGTTCTCTCTCTCTCTCGCTCTCTCTCTCTCTCGCTCTCTCTCTCTCTCTTCTCTCTCTCTCTCTATGGGCCGACAGTTTCAAGTGATTAGAACCGTCTCCGTCCGTCATGCGCACGGGCTACGCCAAAGGCTTGCTTTCTACGAAGGGAAAGACGGATTGAGAGAGAGAGAGAGATGAGAGAGAGAGAGAGAGTAGAGAGAGAGAGAGAGGAGAGAGAGAGAGAGTGAGAGAGAGAGAGAGTGAGAGAGAGAGAGAGGAGAGAGAGAGAGAGGAGAGAGAGAGAGAGATGAGAGAGAGAGAGAGTGAGAGAGAGAGAGAGAGATTCAGGGGCCTCTAGCTGCATGCGTACATTCAGGGGCCTCTGGTTCCATGAGTACATATATATATATATTTTTTTTTTTTTTTTTTTTTTTTTTTTTTTTTTTTTTTTTTTTTTTTTTTTTTTTTTTTTTTTTTTTTTTTTTTTTTTTTTTTTTTTTTTTTTTTTTTTTTTTTTTTTTTTTTTTTTTTTTTTTTTTTTTTTTTTTTTTTTTTTTTTTTTTTTTTTTTTTTTTTTTTTTTTTTTTTTTTTTTTTTTTTTTTTTTTTTTTTTTTTTTTTTTTTTTTTTTTTTTTTTTTTTTTTTTTTTTTTTTTTTTTTTTTTTTTTTTTTTTTTTTTTTTTTTTTTTTTTTTTTTTTTTTTTTTTTTTTTTTTTTTTTTTTTTTTTTTTTTTTTTTTTTTTTTTTTTTTTTTTTTTTTTTTTTTTTTTTTTTTTTTTTTTTTTTTTTTTTTTTTTTTTTTTTTTTTTTTTTTTTTTTTTTTTTTTTTTTTTTTTTTTTTTTTTTTTTTTTTTTTTTTTTTTTTTTTTTTTTTTTTTTTTTTTTTTTTTTTTTTTTTTTTTTTTTTTTTTTTTTTTTTTTTTTTTTTTTTTTTTTTTTTTTTTTTTTTTTTTTTTTTTTTTTTTTTTTTTTTTTTTTTTTTTTTTTTTTTTTTTTTTTTTTTTTTTTTTTTTTTTTTTTTTTTTTTTTTTTTTTTTTTTTTTTTTTTTTTTTTTTTTTTTTTTTTTTTTTTTTTATACGTTTCACCAAGGAAACGTATTGTAATTTTTCGTATTTTAGGAAGGGTAGTGGATTTGGTTGATATCCTCAGAACCAGGACTAATTTTCATGCTGAATATGAATCTCAGGTTTAAATGGTAGGGTCAGGGGTCATCAAGGGCTATAATGAAGGACTTCAAGGTTCCTATGGTGGCTTAAGGAAGCGCCCTAAATGACCCCCTACACACCATTTCAGCCAGAGATTCGTATTCAGCGTGAAAAATAGTGAAGCTACTGAGGTTATCAAGCTAATCTATTTCCCTTCGAAAAATACCCAAAAAAAATTGGAGGTATTAATTAATCAGATCAGGGTATTTTGTTTAAGCTTCCCCCCAAAAAAAATTTTGCTTTAGAACTGAAATATATAATGAAACGCTTCTGTACTTCCTATACAGACTACACTCGTCTGTATATTGTTGTTTTGCAACGTTACCCACTGTAACCCATCATACCGTGCCTCTCATATATATACATCGCTCCTTTATATCAATATACGAAGTTATTTGGAGGCAAAATATATACATATGTATATATCTAAATGTCTTTAATGTAATCGCGTTAAAAAAAAGGAACCAGTGCATTTCATCCCACCTAATTCATTAAATATTTCACGACACAAATTTATGCTTCCTTCTAGGAAATTCTGTTGACGCAACTCTGTAACTTTAATCCAGTTTTTTTTCCCCCGGTGTTACTGGGCGTCCCCAGGCTCTTGTTTTGCATAAACCAGTTACGGAAGTAATTGTTGGAGAGAGAGAGAGAGAGAGAGAGAGAGAGAGAGAGAGAGAGAGAGAGAGAGAGAGAGAGAGAGATTCAGGGGCCTCTAGCTGCATGCGTACATTCAGGGGCCTCTGGTTCCATGAGTACATATATATATATATATATATATATATATATATATATATATATATATATATATATATATATATATATATATATATATATATATATATATACACGAACCAATATACCATTCTACAATTAAGAAATTCATCTTTTTATCAAAGGAAATTATTCACAACGTGAAATCATATGATGATGTGCAGGTCACACATGAATGTTCCTCTGTGCGGGCACTGTGCTGGGATGAGGAGGATAGTGATGGAGGGGATGAAGGGAGAAGGATAGGCTGTGGTGAATGGTGGTGGCGGCGGTGGTGGTGGTTAGGTAAATCGTCAGTATGGCAGCGGCCCGGCGTCCTTCCGTTGCTAGGTAACGTGCAATGATGGCCAGCAGCTCCCAGTGCTATGTTGGGGTAAACCCACTCACTCCCTACCTACCTACCAGTCATCCACCCTCTCCCCAACCCATCCCTGCCCTGGCCAGAGATAACATTCCCTCCCTCACTCCCTCCCCATCCTTCGCCTACCAACAATTCGCCAACCATATTCGCAGGGGGTCAGCGCTCACTGATACCCCCCTACGATGATGACAACACCGAAGAACAACACGAAAGACTGAAGATTCATACCACCTATGTCAGAGAAGCGACACAGAAAGTACGGCACAGACAACGATGACACAAGCTGCCGACACATGTGAGACCTCGACCACAATACAGACCCGGAACATCCTTGGTTCACTCGAAGCTCCGAAGCACTAAGAGAGGTTCCAGCCAGCTGTCGTTGTATCCTACGAGCAAGGTTGAGTGTACTGAATCAAGTTAAAAGCCTGTGAGGTTTCAAATCAGTCGGGCGCCCCAAGAAAAAAAAAAAAAAAAAACGCATTGCGTTCTTAAACATCCGGAAAGAAAAATGATAAGAAAATAAGAACTACGTTATGAAAGTAAAGAAAAATTATGCTGCTCTTACTTGGGAATGAGACACTCTGAAGGATTCAGTTTTGCCTCGTATTTTAACAGTTTTGCCTCGTATTTTAACCGTAAGATAAATAAAAGCCTTCATCCTGCCCACTAGGATAATATGCCAATTCCCAAATCTCCAATTTCACCGATACTGGCCGTCGAAAACGTTTCCCCTATTTTTCACCACAACTGCGTCAAGGTGAGGAAGGGTCTCATATTTCTCCCTGCCCCTTGATGCGTCGTCCCCAGGTAAGGGAGGTGCGGAAGAAGCCGACACAGTTCTGCCGCCCGGGCAAACTTTTCGGGAAAGTCTCGGTTCCAAGTCTTCTGTTGGCGAGGAGCTAATGACTTCCCCTCGAGCCGGTGTGTGTGTGTGTGTGTGTGTGTGTGTGTGTGTGTGTGTGTGTGTGTGTGTGTGTGTCAGATGAATGTAACCAACGACTAATCTACTCTTACTACTACTACTAATGCTGCTGCTACTACTACTACTACTACTGTTGTACGTTAAGATGGGCCGGGACGACTGAGAGTTGAAGTTATAGGTTGCGGGGATTCAGGGATGGGAGGGAAATGGTATAAGGGGAGGAGAGGGAGTGGGACGGTAAAATGGAGCAGTCTGGTGGAGAGAGTTACATTTTCTGTTCGTTTCTTCCCGCATCCACTGGTGATAACACACACGACGTTATATTAATTTACTTTCGCAGATCTACTCTCTCGTCGCTGGCGTAAATCTAATGCGACACATTCGTATGATACCTGATGAGGGCGAGGCATGCAATGCATGGTGCTATAGGTGTCTACTGAACAAGAGCATCTGTTAATGGCTGTCGTATTACACCTCCTGTTTACTGAGAATCTGTTAAATGAAGCCACTTCAAAACCTTTAAATCGGGGATATTTTAACTGAAGGTAATTCATAACCCCTTTAATCTATTCAATGAGGCTCTTTCTTTACATCTTTATCAGGAATATGTAAGCAAAAACCATTTCACAACCACTTTATCGAGGGTCTGTTAACAGGAGCCATTTCACAACCACTTCATCGGAGATCTGTTGACTCAAGTAGCTGCATCCGGGGGGTTCATAGCCTTGGATGAGTTACTGATGCAGAGTAGGAGAACTGAACGCGCTTCAAGACCGTCCCTGTGCACTACGTCACAAGTGTAAACATCAGAAACAGCGGGAAGAACATGTCAACCTTACCTTCACCAGGCCACTGTGTGAACCACTGGTGACTAACAGTGAACACCACTGTCTCACAAGGTAAACACCGAGAGGCTATATGTCAACACTGAATGAGAAGACCTGGTCTAGAGGGCGAGTTGTCAGATGCACCAAGATTAACCTACTTGGTCACGACTGCACGACGCCTTGGTTGTAAAGCAGCGTCGCGCTACAGCGTCGTTGCCTCGAGGGCAGTGGTCTCGCCTTCTAGTGCTCAAGGGTCGATCCGTCGTGCTCAAGGGTTTTTAGTACCTTCGTCCTCAATGGTCGAAGCATCGTGTTCCAGAGCCGCGCCCTCATCTACCTCAAAGTGAAGGTTAGTGTAGGACAATTTATAACACCAGTCCTGAAGCTTATTCCGAACCCCCCATCATCATCCTGATGGGTCTGGATCTATGCCATGTCATCACGGCCACACGGAGACCTCAGCTTACAAAAATCAATATAGATATGGACGAGAATAAAGCCACAATCGGTGACGCCAGTAACTCGATCTGGGTCAGTCAGGGCAAATGGATTTTATGGATGAGCGATAACATGTGAGGCTTCAACAGCAACGATGTCCATCAACGTTGTCCCATACCACCAGCGCCCCATACCACCAGTGTCCCATACTAGTAGCGTCCCATACCAGCAGACTCCCATACCAGCAGCGTCCCATAACAACAGCGTCCCATACCATCGGTATCCCATACCAATAGCATCCGTTCCTAACAGCAACCCATAACAACAGCGTCCCATAACAACAGCGTCCCATAACAACAGCGTCCCATAACAACAGCATCCCATAACCACAGCGTCCCATACCCATAGCGTCCCATACCAAAGGTGTCATAAGAGACCCATGGGTCTAGGTAGCCTTCGGACGACCAACAGACCCACAGACTGATGCCATCACAGAAGCATCGACCACAAGCCTCAGCCAGGCTCCAGCAGGATATATATCACAGGTCCATTATACAAGTTACCCATCCATCATGATGGATGATATGATCTGTGTAGACAAGAAAATGGAGTTATTTACTCATCAGCCTATATGTACCAAGCGTAGTGTCATTATCTATCATATAATCCCAGTAGCCCCCTTTTTTTTCAGGGGGGGCACCTACACCTTTAAGGCTGCGTTACACTTCGGAGCAGGAAGAGGGTGGAAGCCTTTGAAACGGGAAGTTCCGTTACGAGATTGTACACAACTGACGATGACACAAGCCTCGCTTAAAGCCGACAAAATTTTCACTCGCTACAGAGAGAGAGAGAGAGAGAGAGAGAGAGAGAGAGAGAGAGAGAGAGAGAGAGAGAGAGAGAGAGAGAGAGAATTGGACCGCAAAAAATTCCGGGAATGAAAAAAAGAAAAAAAAGTCTATACTGTGGCCACTGGTGTAGGAGCGGGTGGTGTGCATACAGCAGCCAACACACCTGTACTGTTCTTAAATTTCCTCCACTTCTCGTCGTATCCGCCCCTCCTCCTACATGCCCCCCATTATGGACGAGAACATCCTCACAGCCACTAGCTGGCATCCTCCCCATCCCGACCTCATTGGCCTGCTAGGTAAAACACACACACACACACACACACACACACACACACACACACATCTGTTCATACGAACTCTTAAACCCCTACAGAGACGCCCACCGGCTGTGAGGGTCGTGAAAGAGCAACATGCCCCACACACTATCCAAACAGGTTGTCTGACCCTCCCCCTTTCCTGCAGCAGGCGCGGGCGTGAATGGCCGTATGGAAGTGTTGGCCCAGCAGGCGGGCGTGTGGACATCATTAAACCCATGAATGAGGAGTGCCAGTGGGCGTGCGAGGCCAGCGGGTGGGCGTGTGAGGGCGGAGGGTGGGGCGCGCCGGGTGTCATTAAGACGCCTTGAATAACCCCGTGCTAGAGGGACACTAAAGAGGGAGGTGGCCCCGTGGTGTCCACGAGGTGAGCAAAGCTACACCAAACGCACGAATTTTTTGGCTATGCTCTCCCCACCCCCCACCTCCCCTTACATCCCCTCCCTTCCCTAACACCTCCCACCCCCTTCCCTAACCCCCTACTGTCACCACGCGGGATTGTAATCCACCTACAGGAGAGCGTAAACCAACCACAGTTGAATGCAAACCAGTATTCATAACCTGACCGTGTGTAAACTAACCACAAGATTGTCCGCCAACCACAGTAGTGTATACGGACGACTAAGAATGTAAACCAGCCACGAGATCGTAAACCAACTCACTGAAATGTAAACCAAAATTCTGAACCATCCAAGAATGTAAACAAATCACAAGCGTAAACAATGTACGTAAAAGGAAGAATGAAAAATAAAGTACGGTGTAAATGGTACTCCAAGACACGTCATTTTCTGTCACATATTCTGTCAAAAAAAAAAAAAAAAGATCGTTTACGATACCAAATACCTGTCGCTAACCACGACCACTTTTGTGCCATGCCACGGAAATATTGTCCTGGGCTCACACTACGTCAAGCGTCGTCTGACCACACCACAGTGTCCTACGATCACGTCACAGGAATGCCCTGAAGACGCACCAAGTCTACCCTAAAACATTTCATGGTCAGGTCACACGAAGTGTCCTGACCTGATATCACACGATCGGTTCACGGGAGGAGGTGTTGTGAGGGTAAATCACAAACAGTGTCCTAAGCTCACGACACAGGAACAGTGCCATAAAACCCCCAACACAGGAATAGTGTCCTAAGCTCACGACACAGGAACAGTGCCATAAACCCCCAACACAGGGATAGTGTCCGAAGTTCACGACACAGGGACTGTGCCACAGTGCATGGATTATGTCCTAAGCTCGCAGCACATACAACAGACTGAGTTCTAATATCCCAAAATAAAAGTGCCTTAAGCTCCCGAGGTTTGTCTCCCAATCTCACACCACGGTAACACTGTCCTAAGCTCACACCACGTCAACAGTGCCCTGTTCTAACACTATGTTAACAGTGTCTTTGGCTCACACTATGCCAAATGCCCTTGGCTGAAACTATGGCAACTATGTCATTGGCTCACACCATGAAAACAGTGTCCTAGGGTCACAGTACAGTGTCCTTGGCTCACACTATGTAAAGTGCCCGATGCTCACCAAGTGGCAACAAGGGTGTCCCTTGCCCACACAGTGGTAAAAGTGGCCTGAGCTTATTTCATATGGTCACCTGAGACACGACCCAATTTATGAGCATTAAGGTGGCGTAGACAACGAGTAACACTAACACGACAACCTGGTATTACGACGAAAACATACCTATCGTTTATCACATAAAACCGCGTCACAACCACAGCCTATCTCTACAGTCAGCTTGGCCCTTATATACGTAATTATTATTATCGTAACTAACCTGCTGCAGCCGGAGACGAAGTGGACGGATCATCGGGGCTTGGCAATGCCTGATACGCCACACAAACTTGCTCCGAATCGCCCATGGAAACCACAGTGGAATCCTAAGAGCTCTGTTAAAGATTAATCCAAATGTTGGCTCCTTAATTCTCTGTAAAACTTGTCCGAACACACACACATTACTTTTCCAGGAAGGTAAACAGTGCACAACGCGAGACACGTAAAACATCAACATGGCTAACGAACAGCTGATGACTAGTGATGATGAACAACACATAAACAGACGAGAAATTTCAAGGGAGTGGAAAGTCCCGTGGTACAGAAAACAGCGTTAGAAATGCAATGAACTTAAGAAAAACAACCGATGACAGAAAACGCGTGTGCTCATGACAAACTTAAATATATATAAGCGTTATTGTGCATTTTTTTTCTTTTGTTAAAAAGTCATAAGCATTGTATATAGAAAACAGAAGTTGTATGACATATTTTCGGCGCTAGAGAGTGATATACTTCCTTCAGTTAAGGAAGCGTCTCACTCTACAAATCTGTTATATTACCGGACGAATCCTCTTTGAAACATCCTATATATATATATATATATATATATATATATATATATATATATATATATATATATATATATATATATATATATACATATATATATATATATATATATATATATATATATATATATATATATATATATATATATATATATATATATATATATATTAATCAGGTGTTTGCTTTGAAGAATGTATGTGAGAAATACTTAGAAAAGCAAATGGATTTGTATGTAGCATTTATGGATCTGGAGAAGGCATATGATAGAGTTGATAGAGATGCTCTGTGGAAGGTATTAAGAATATATGGTGTGGGAGGCAAGTTGTTAGAAGCAGTGAAAAGTTTTTATCGAGGATGTAAGGCATGTGTACGTGTAGGAAGAGAGGAAAGTGATTGGTTCTCAGTGAATGTAGGTTTGCGGCAGGGGTGTGTGATGTCTCCATGGTTGTTTAATTTGTTTATGGATGGGGTTGTTAGGGAGGTGAATGCAAGAGTTTTGGAAAGAGGGGTAAGTATGAAGTCTGTTGTGGATGAGAGAGCTTGGGAAGTGAGTCAGTTGTTGTTCGCTGATGATACAGCGCTGGTGGCTGATTCATGTGAGAAACTGCAGAAGCTGGTGACTGAGTTTGGTAAAGTGTGTGAAAGAAGAAAGTTAAGAGTAAATGTGAATAAGAGCACGGTTATTTGGTACAGTAGGGTTGAGGGTCAAGTCAATTGGGAGGTAAGTTTGAATGGAGAAAAACTGGAGCAAGTAAAGTGTTTTAGATATCTGGGAGTGGATCTGGCAGCGGATGGAACCATGGAAGCGGAAGTGAATCATAGGGTGGGGGAGGGGGCGAAAATCCTGGGAGCCTTGAAGAATGTGTGGAAGTCGAGAACATTATCTCGGAAAGCAAAAATGGGTATGTTTGAAGGAATAGTGGTTCCAACAATGTTGTATGGTTGCGAGGCGTGGGCTATGGATAGAGTTGTGCGCAGGAGGGTGGATGTGCTGGAAATGAGATGTTTGAGGACAATGTGTGGTGTGAGGTGGTTTGATCGGGTAAGTAATGTAAGGGTAAGAGAGATGTGTGGGGAATAAAAAGAGCGTGGTTGAGAGAGCAGAAGAGGGTGTTTTGAAATGGTTTGGGCACATGGAGAGAATGAGTGAGGAAAGATTGACCAAGAGGATATATGTGTCGGAGGTGGAGGGAACGAGGAGAAGTGGGAGACCAAATTGGAGGTGGAAAGATGGAGTGAAAAATATTTTGTGTGATCGGGGCCTGAACATGCAGGAGGGTGAAGGGAGGGCAAGGAATAGAGTGAATTGGATCTATGTGGTATACCGGGGTTGACGTGCTGCCAGTGGATTGAATCAGGGCATGTGAAGCGTCTGGGGTAAACCATGGAAAGCTGTGTAGGTATGTATATTTGCGTGTGTGGA
The DNA here is from genome assembly GCF_036320965.1 of Panulirus ornatus. Lineage (NCBI taxonomy): Eukaryota > Metazoa > Arthropoda > Malacostraca > Decapoda > Palinuridae > Panulirus > Panulirus ornatus. Next base: position 14,976,862 of record NC_092279.1, read on the forward strand.
CGTATGTATATACATGTGTATGGGGGTGGGTTGGGCCCTTTCTTTCGCTTGTTTCCTTGCGCTACCTCGCAAACGCGGGAGACAGCGACAAAGCCAAAAAAAAAAAAAAAAAAAAAATATATATATATATATATATATATATATATATATATATATATATACATATATATACTCAAATATCATATCCTTATGCTTCGTGATATGGCTGATTTGCGTGGAGCCTTTGCGTTGCTCGATTAAGAAGACAATAATCCCTTAACCAGCGTCAGGCGTTGCATAAAGCTTTCTCACACTGATCAGTGCGGTGTGTGGACCTTACAGATTGTGAATACTTGCTCCCTTACCCTTCCGTCTGTCTTACCACACTTCCTCCAACCCTCCCTATGACCTCTGACCTTCCTAAATAATCCCAGGACCTCCAGTATGACCTACGACTCTTCACAGTATAATCCTCCGACTTTTGCAATCGTCTCTGACCTTCTTCGATGACCTCCTTGACCTTTCCTCATGGCCCCTTAACCCCTCTCATAACCCATAGCCATTACCCCCTGGCCCTGATCCCTGACTGACGCTTCTCACCCCTGGGTAAGTGACCACAGTTTCCGAATAATGTTTTCTACGTTTCTGATCTTTCTATTGTGGTAGCATCATTGTTGCCACAGTAAAGGATTTTCTATTTTCACTCCTTAAATCTTATACCTCGATCATACCTCTTCAGTGGTCATGAAGGAGAGGGAAGATGTGTTGGGAGATGATAAGTTACGTAAAGTTCAATATATAAATAATTAAACAGCTTGTATGCTTTAACGCTGTTGTTGCGTCTTTGAAATCTTTGAAAATTCGTAGTACATCCACCAGTCAATAACCTTTTTAGGATCTCTAAAACTCCCATTATAGGGAAAAAAGATAAGTACTTAGATAACACGACACAGGTGAGCCAATCCAAAAGGTCATCTCGATTGAAAGAAATAAAGTGAGAAAAAGAAAATCAAAATAATTGGAATTCTAGAGGCGTTCGTAGACCTGAGTCTTAAAGGTAGAAAGGTTAGGAAAGAAGGTAAAGACGAAAAAAGCAACAGAATTCCACATTTTGGCTGATCAAGCAATCATAACAAGTCATTCCTCGAAATTTTACCTTCATGTCAAAATATCATGGACTCACTATAATCTTATCATCTAAATGTTGATGTATCTCAAGTTCACTTAAGGAATCTTGTTATATCACAGCTAAGAAAAGTAATGGTCATACTTAGGTTTACCAGGTGTCACCTACTACTATGAGTATCCCCTTTACATTCTATAAAATACGTTTTCTCTAATAGTCTGATATCTCAGAAAATGATATTAGGATAAGCTAAAGTATTATCGAAGAAGACTAAAATACTTAGAAATTCTTCCACAGAAATGATGAAAAGGAATGAAAACTGGTGTACAGGCGTGTACATACTCTGTACACAGTTCATTGAAAACTATTCCAATGTCAAGAGATGAATAAAGACGAAGCTTCATCGCAAAGTCGACAACTACAAGCTGATTATCTTTCAATACTGTTCTCTTTATCAAATAAATGGGACTTCTTCTGCCTAAATTCACCTTTGAGGAATGACATCTTAAAGGGAGAAATTAATCAGAAGTAATTCTATTCAGAAGATAGAAAAAGCATGCAGACTTCAGCTCACTGTGGGACATTTTATAAAGCAAAACAAATTTTGAAGCATACATTGATACTGTCTGTATTCGTTTAGTAAAGAATATCACTTACAATACATTACTGACAGAACAGTATCTCTATACCTAACTTTTTTCTCTGTTTTTAAAGCTAAAATAAATCAATTTCACTGATATCTGGATCTTCTTTTCTCATACTTCCTTCTCTGATGACGGGGTCTTGTTTCATTCCACCAAGTATCCATACATATATACTCATACACACACACGTATCTAATCACATCTCTCAGCATACATGCACAATATAAACTATTCATATAAACAAATCGTCCTACAGACGATTAAAAGCAGTTGCATTAGACATTCACAAACACTTAATTCGTTTCACAAAATTTTTTATAGACGTTTGACATGTCGAGTTGCATATCAATATACAAGCACACATCTGAAGGTGGACATGAAGGGATTAAAGAAAGATAATACAACAAGGAAACAGTTAAGAAGAATTAAAGAGAGATATTTATGTGACGAAAGGATAATCTATATAAATCATTCATCAGGAACCATCCAGTACGTGGCAAGAAATGGAACGATGAATAATTCAAAAGTCGTTCAAATCAACCATGAAGAAAAGTGGCAAGAGTCTGTCCCTGATTTGAAGGCGTCCCTCTTCATCTATGCCACATTAAGGGATAACTATTTGGGTTCACGAGGGTACCACACAACGGTAAGATTCTCTCTTCTACTGCCAGTAATAATGATAATAATAATAAAGAAAAATAAGTAGACTCCACTTGGACTCATCTACGGCAATAAACATTACCGACATAGTTCAATGCATTGTACAGTTCTCGCTGTGAGGAGCAAGACCCGCCACCCGCGCCTTTGTGTTGTTGCTCACACGACGCCATTCATAATGCATGAAGCAACATGCAAATCAACGTGCCTTTTTTTTTTTTTTTTTGTCTCTTAATTCCTTATAAACAATACTTGAGCACGAATCAGCCAGCACAGGAGGGTCTGCAAACATATTACCCCTCTTGGAAGGCTTGTAAACATATGTCCTTTTGGAGGGTTTGCAAACATATGTCGTTTTGGAAGGTATACATGCAAACATGTGTTCCTTTGTAGTGTCTGCAAACTAGTATCCTTTTTCAGGGTCTGCAAACAAGACTGCTTTTGGAGTGTCTGCAAACATGTGTCCTTTTGTAGTGTCTGGAAACAAGAGTCCTTCTGGAGGGTCTGCAAACATATCTCCTTTTGGGGGGTCTGTAAACAACATGTGTCCTTTTGGAAGTCCTGTCAACATGGAAAACTTGTGATGAAATTTCCTGAAGTATCTGCTGTGGTCTCGTGGAGTAGGACGACTTGAAGAGCCATTCGAAACCTGGGGGATATGTTGTCGCCGTCGCCGTCTTCAGTATTTTCAGTGTGCTCTCTCAACCACTTCGTAAAAGCTCATGACATGATACAGGCTTCATCTTCATGACATGATGCAGGCTTCATTCTCATGACATGATACAGGCTTCATTCTCATGACATGATAGAGGCTTCTCTTCATGACATGATAGATGCTTCATTCTCATGACATGATACAGGCTTCATTCTCATGACATGATACAGGCTTCATCTTCATGACATGATACAGGCTTCACCTTCATGACATGATACAGGCTTCATCTTCATGACATGATACAGGCTTCACCTTCATGACATGATACAGGCTTCATCTTCATGACATGATGCAGGCTTCATTCTCATGACATGATACAGGCTTCATTCTCATGACATGATAGAGGCTTCTCTTCATGACATGATAGAGGCTTCATTCTCATGACATGATGCAGGCTTCATCTTCATGACATGATACAGGCTTCATTCTCATGACATGATAGAGGCTTCATTCTCATGACATGATACAGGCTTCATCTTCATGACATGATACAGGCTTCATCTTCATGACATGATACAGGCTTCATTCTCATGGCATGATACAGGCTTCATCTTCATGACATGATACAGGCTTCACCTTCATGACATGATGCAGGCTTCATCTTCATGACATGATACAGGCTTCATTCTCATGACATGATACAGGCTTCATTCTCATGACATGATACAGGCTTCATCTTCATGACATGATACAGGCTTCATTCTCATGACATGATACAGGCTTCATCTTCATGACATGATACAGGCTTCATTCTCATGACATGATACAGGCTTCATTCTCATGACATGATACAGGCTTCATTCTCATGACATGATGCAGGCTTCATTCTCATGACATGATACAGGCTTCATCTTCATGACATGATACAGGCTTCATTCTCATGACATGATACAGGCTTCATTCTCATGACATGATACAGGCTTCATCTTCATGACATGATACAGGCTTCATTCTCATGACATGATACAGGTTTCATTCTCATGACATGATACAGGCTTCATCTTCATGACATGATAGAGGCTTCATTCTCATGACATGATACAGGCTTCATTCTCATGAGACATGAAGCAACACAAGACCTTACAACCCATCCATCCACCCCGCCTCCCCCAGTCTCGTTTTTTTTTTTTTTTTTATCTATTTGAGTCAGGCATCAGGATTCTGGTACACATCTATATCTTTACAGTGAAATACTCCTCCAGTGGCGACATAGCCATCTGCAGAATTCTTGATGTCTTTTTTTTTTTTCCTCTCTGCAATCCATGAGAGCAAAGGTGGCCATTACAACAAGAACTGGTGTTCAAACCCAGGTTGAATATATATATATATATATATATATATATATATATATATATATATATATAAGGGAGCGGGGGCAGGAAAGCCTCCTCTCTCTCTTTTTGTTTTTAATTTTCCAAAAGAAGGGACAGAGAATGGGTCCAGGTGAGGACATTCCCTCAAAGGCCCAGTCCTCTGTTCTTAACGCTACTTGGCTAATGCGGGAAATGGCGAAGAGTTTGAAAGAAAGAAAGATAAATATATGTATATCCTCGCCCCTTGCCTGTCGTGAGAGTTCAGTGACAGACAACATCATGATCATCGTGGACAGTGACCAGGGCGATCATATACCTGACAAATATACCAGGAACACACAGGGAGCTGAAACTTGTCATCTTCATGAGGGGGACATGCATCATAAACTTCAGCCACAATTAGCATAACCGGATGAACAATGACTCGAATTCTTCTTAACGTGAAGGGGGAAAAAAAAAAGGAATATATATAATAATTTGTACACCGAGGATCCGTCAAACGAAGAGGAGTCACGACATTGTCAATATCTTATAAGACCGCTGCCTTGACCTCATCCGAGCGGTTTGTAATGGTCCAGTTCAGTTGTTAGTGGCGGGCTGTGGTGAGTGGACGCTAGGGAGGGAGGGAGAGAGAGAGAGAGAGAGAGAGAGAGAGAGAGAGAGAGAGAGAGAGAGAGAGAGAGAGAGAGAGAGAGAGAGAGAGAGAGAGAGAGAGAGAGTGTGTACATTCGTGTGTGTATGTGTGTGTGTGTCTTAAGGATATCAGTAAGTGTGTGCATAATTACGCCTTTCGTAGAAATGACTTTGTCCAGAAGTGTATGAACTGTTGTAGCCTCCATGAGATATTCAGTATCACTCAATCCGCTGACCTACAGACAGTGACGGCAGGTGCAGCAAGCAGGAAGGAGCAACACGAGGAGCAACACGGGCAGCAAGCAGGAAGGAGCCACACGAGGAGCAACACGGGCAGGGAGCAGGAGGGAGCTACACGGGCAGGGAGCAGGAAGGAGCCACACGAGGAGCAACACGGGCAGGAAGCAGGAGGGAGCAACACGGGCAGGGAGCAGGAAGGAGCCACACGAGGAGCAACACGGGCAGGGAGCAGGAGGGAGCTACACGGGCAGGGAGCAGGAAGGAGCCACACGAGGAGCAACACGGGCAGGAAGCAGGAGGGAGCAACACGGGCAGGGAGCAGGAAGGAGCCACACGAGGAGCAACACGGGCAGGAAGCAGGAGGGAGCTACACGGGCAGGGAGCAGGAAGGAGCAACACGGGCAGGGAGCAGGAAGGAGCAACACGAGGAGCAGGGAGCAGGAAGGAGCCACATGAGGAGCAGGGAGGCCACCAACCAGCAGTGAGCACATAGCATCACCATCATCTTGTGGCGGTAGAGACAGAGATATGACGTGGATCATCTTAGCTTCCTTAATCAGCTGTACTGCAGGTTAGTGATGGTGAACGTGGCGCTGACCGACGGTGACCGGACGGGTTACTGAGGGTGACTGGACAGGCTAGTGATAGTGACTGTGGAGCTAGTGATGGTGACCGGACGGGTTAGTGATGGTGACTGTGGGGCTAGTGATGGTGACTGGACAGGCTAGTGATGGTGACTGTGGGGCTAGTGATGGTGACCGGACAGGTTAGTGATGGTGACCGGACGGGCTAGTGATGGTGACTGGACGGGCTAGTGATGGTGACTGGACAGGCTAGTGATGGTGACTGGACGGGCTAGTGATGGTGACCGGACGGGCTAGTGATGGTGGCTGGTCTAGTTAATGGCAGTGCTATTTTCCAGTGTCCAGGTACTATGTGATATGACACATATTTTTCTAACTCCTGGTTGGCGTAGACTCATACAATACCTTATAAATGGGGTATTACTTTACATTAATGTTAACCTCATATGCTAGGGTGTTCACGGCTATACAGCCAAGTGAGTGATATCAGCCTAGCATATACATATATGTATGTTGCGATAACCAGTCCTCATTCATGATCTATTTCTCAACCATCAGCGGGTGTCTTGATAACTATCATATGGAGCATCCGTTTAAGCATGAGCGATCACCTGTGGACCGATACATCTTAAGAATGTATAAAAACATTTACCCTCTGATAAGAATCCACCTTATATCTTTCTTTCTTTTTTTCCGACCAGAGTGCACACATCAGCTGTTCATTTCAAGGGGATGCCACCTCCCTCCCACCGCGCAATCCTTGCTCGTTTTCACCGGTACGATGGTCTACACGTATTAATGGATGGCGCTATGTATCGTGCGCAAGAAGATGCGTAACGATGCACGTCAACCTTTCCCCTTCATGACTCGCGTGACGTGAACCCAGGTGCAGTCAGTCAGTGCCGATAGCGCCAAGGGCGTATCATGAATTGCTTTTCCTTGTCTGAACACGATAAGCAGGGGCGGGAAGAAGCGAAAGACACTGTCTGGACGTCTCTTATCTCCTCTCGCAGCCATAGTACACGATGTGAATGGGTGATGGGGTGACACTCCACCCTGCCCAAAAGCCGTGCGAAGGCCAAGTCCGTCTACGATATGTGTCGTTGTTATCAATCTACGACGACGCTCTCACAAGTCAACGTGGTGCTACCAGCAGTTGCCCCCGGGGTCACATCATTTGCTTTTTTGTCATCCCCGCGTCAAAAGATCTGGTCCTGTACAGACGTCATCCACCAGCAGTGTAAGACTGTGGTTAGACAAGAGTAGAGGAGTGAGACAAACGCGACTATGGTGTTCGAATCATATATATATATTGCGTCATTCGTCCACTAATTCCTTTCTCAGTGCCATATCATCGAAGTACAATCTCGATGAAGACATTCTCACCCCGAAGGAGTCCACCCATTCCCTGCTAACAACTGTGACGCAGTCTTGAAGCTGCACCGAACCCTTGGAGAAGGGGTCGTGGCACCACGGTTCGGCTTTCCACCCGTCCTCCCTGTTCCCCTTAGCTTCACACGCTACCTAAACCTATCCCACGAGAGTCGCAACACTGCACGGATCTAAGACAGTACCACCTATGCGCTCTCCCGATAACTTGTTGGTCTGCTGGAGCAGTTTTACAACTTCCTTGGCTTTCCGTACACACCCTACGAGAGAATGGTAAGATAATCTCTACCTCCTCTTTGAATCCATAAAAAAACAACATACGGTATCTTCCTTATGAAGAGACATCTCTCCTCCACGACCTGTTTTAAAATGAACGATGAGAGATCCTCCCCAACACCTCTCTTCCTTCAACCCTCATTGCCTCTCCCCAAAGCAGACTCCCCTAGGAGGGAGATCACACAGTCCTACCCTGAGTGTCGCCAGCTGCGTCAAAGTTAACGTTCGCATCCCATCGTCTGGTACAGAAACTCTTTCCCTCGCCACGGTGTATACATTCCATCATTTCCATGCATATACGTCCTCCGCCTCCGCTCCTTATCGCCACATTCACCATCTCACTTAAAAAAAAACTCAGAAAGAGCGAAAGAAAAAATATATCCGCGCTTCAGTCGCATTATCGCACTCTCTCCTCGTATCTACCCACATACAGTCTCCTGTCTGCATTCCAATTTCCCACTCTCCTGTCCTCCCACCCTAACCTATAAATACTCTACTTTTTATAATACGCGAAACAAACCGGCAAATATTTTTTCTCGCGAAAGTCCCACTTTACAACGTAGGCAAAAAAAAAAAAAAAAGTAATATTAAAAGCGCCACGACCAACAACAAAAAGGAGACAAAAAAAAAAGTGAAACGAAGTTCCACTCGTTACTTGAAATGCAATTTGAAGTTCCACCGTAGGAGTTGCGAGGTAAGGAATTGTCTTTTGTGTCAAGTGTCGCGTCGTGCGAGAAGACAGACGATGAGTTTCAAGAGAAGAAGAGGCCAATTGTCTTGCATAGTTACTGGCAGTAATCAGACACACCCGAGGAAGTACCCACACACACACACACACGATATGGACGTCATCTAGCAGAGCGCAAGCAAGAAGAGGATATACGTGTGGTAGAGGGACTTGGTAGTCGACATTGGACCTAACCTATCGCCAGCGTTCCACATTAGGAAGAATACTACAAGAGACAATCTGTGGGCCGGCAAATGTGTGAACTGTGTTCGTGTGTACAGAACCGGAGATTTATTCATCAAGCTGTTCACATCACACGTGAGGCCAAAACTAGAAGTTTGGTCACCGCGCCTCAAGAAATGGAAAAAGCTATTAGAGGAGGTCCAGAGGAGGGCAACAAAAATGCACCAGATTGGAAAGTGCTGAGTTACAGGAAAAGGATAGAGGGTTTCGATATGACCTCCATGGAAGAGAGAAGAGTGAGGCAAACCTTAACTCTGACATACCTCCCTCCCGGGCACACCTCCTCCCAGGCACACCTCCTCCCAGGCACACCTCCTCCCAGGCACACCTCCTCCCAGGTACACCTCCTCCCAGGTACACCTCCTCCCAGGCACACCTCCCTCCCAGGCACACCTCCTCCCAGACAAACCTCTCCCCAAGGCACACCTCCTCCCAGACAAACCTCCCTCCCAGGCACACCTCCTCCCAGACAAACCTCTCCCCAAGGCACACCTCCCTCCCAGACAAACCTCTCCCCAAGGCACACCTCCTCCCAGACAAACCTCTCCCCAAGGCACACCTCCTCCCAGACAAACCTCTCCTCCAAAGGCACACCTCCCCCTACACAACCCTCCCCCCAAAAGCAAACCTCCTCCCAGGCAAACCTCCTCCGACAAAATTCTTGAAAAAATACTGTCTCCTATAAAAAGAAAAGAAAAAAAAACAGCGCCTTCATGCGGGAGGGAGGTCATGTTTTAACCCTTGCCCTGTCACCACCTCGGATTGAATTTACACCCGCCCTCGCACGCGAGGACGCGCTGGTACCATTCTGGGAATGCGGGCGGGTGGGACAACATGAAGGTGTCGGTGAATAATCACACCTGAGGAATGTACTATCTACCACAGATGAATAATCTCTTCGCCGATATGATGACGGTGCATCAAGCAACCCATCACCTGAATAATTCCCTTACAATAAGCCATTCAATAATAATTCTCGTCAGTTTTCTTCTTTTTTTTCTCTCGATGATCAACCGGGACAAACGTTGCTTGAACCTGGAAATAGACGAGGTAGTTGTCAGTTTCCAGAGACTAACAAATAATGTCTTTTATTTCTTTTTTCCTTTCTTTTTTTTCAATTTTTTTCATTAGAAAAAGCTTCGGTCCGCCGTTGACTGACCCACTGTAGAAATGGGGTATGCAAGAGAGGGACTGCCACAACGCAAGCTACAACGCTTGACTATACGCAAAAAAATAAAAATATAAGAATAATGGTACAAAATCATGGGGTGGGGCGCCCAATGAAGATAAACCTCCCCTCCACAACCCTCCTCCAGTATGCACAGACAATAGTATAATCACCCGAACCACGAAGAGAAAGGAGGAACTGACGATGTAAATGCCGTGCTTCCAGCGTACGAGACGCGACCGTTCCAACTACTGACGCGCCTTCGCTAGCTCTGGAGAGTTTGATTCCAGTCATAAATTGCACTAGTCATTAAATTTAGGTACCTCCTAACCCCACTTGACTCTACAGTTTCCTAACCACAGCGGCATTAGAGAGCTAGCTAGGTGTGTACTAGTTCACGACTGCACTAGCTCTATCTAGACATAACTACGGGTAATTACTGACATCAAAGAGTGGGTATATCAAGCTCATGTAAACAATATACAGCACAGACTCTTGTGGAAAATACAGCATTAAAGACAATGAAATACAATGAATGTGCTGTACTACTGCTCTCTCTCTCTCTCTCTCTCTCTCTCTCTCTCTCTCTCTCTCTCTCTCTCTCTCTCTCTCTCTCTCTCTCTCTCTCTCTCTCTCATATATATATATATATATATATATATATATATATATATATATATATATACACACAAAGAGCCGCAAGTTAAATAGGTGGTTTTGATATGTTATCATCATGACTCACAGACCATAATGCAGCTCAATGAAACAAATACCTACGAGCTAATGTCATAAGAGCATAACAGACAAGAAAAATGAAGTACGTCAACAAAAACAGAGAGCTTACTTAAGGCAACGCTAATACTAATACCCACGGGATAATAATAAAGCCACACACAGAATATATCATCATCAGTCTCACACGTCCGCTGGATTTGGCATGGTACTGTGTGCGTGTGTGTGCGTGTGTGTGTGTGTGTGTGTGTGTTTGTCTGTGTGTGTGTGCCGAGGTACTGCCTGGTAGGTACACCCGCACCACTCTAGGTGTATCAGGGTACTGAGCTGGCACACCCGTGGAACACTTCCGCGTCTCTCCAGATACCAGCGCGAATCTCCGTCGTCCGGGGCCCTCCACGCCAGCCGCATCCCTCCAGAATTCGTGATTGCATGATTCGTGAAGATGGTGATTGAGGGAGGAATGTGATCGACAAGCGAATGGCTGAAGGAATGATGTAACTCGGTGACTGAGGCATTCTGTAGGTCCTGACGCTTCTGGACATACGGGTAATCTCTATAGTTGTGATAAATATTACAAAAGTTAAGGTGGGTGGGACGCCAATCCACTGTAACATACTTGCTATATGTTACAGTTATCAGTTACCGTGTTTACTGTGCATACACACGCCACGGACCCGTCCGGCATCGGGCCTGCGAGGATTCGAATTCCTGGGCGATGCAGTCGGCCTACAGCCAATCCCCAGCTGTGCATCCTACCCTCAGGACTGGTCGATAAATGGTTACCTGACTTAGGCTTGTGTGTGTGTGTGTGTGTGTGTAGATATGGTACATATATAGAAGAATAAGAGATAGGGCAACACTAAAGTAAAACTTTGCTTGTAAGAAACAAATTGTACTCACAAACACACAAGCACAATATATATATATATATATATATATATATATATATATATATATATATATATATATATATATATATATATATATATATATATATATATATATATATATATCATATAATATTTTGTTGGAGGCCGCAGTCAGGGACAAAAGTCCACATCGAGGCCAGGCCTTAATTGAAATGTGAAGAGGCTTAATGAGAGGGAGAAATAAGAGAAGAGGAAAAGTTTTTAAGAATTTTGGAGAAAATGGAAAACCTGCCTTTTGAAAAGGGTCAGGTCATTGTTGTTAAGAAAGACAGGAGGGAGCAGAGAGTTCCAAATCCTCGAGGTGTAAGGAATGAAGCAGATGTCACACAGTAATCATACAACATAGTAGTCTGCCCAGTAAAGAGATGTGGTCTGGCTAACAGCGGGGGGCGTACAAGCAGCAAGCTCTCGGGAGCAGAAACCAAAGTAATACCTACAGAAGAGGGAGAGCGAACCAACATTGCGAAGTAGGGCAAGAGGGTCAAGGTGTGAGGGGTAGACTTGGAGGGTTGATGGGTCGAACTGTTTCAGACTCAACTCTGTCTAGTGAATAGGCAGAGGTAGAACCACCCCAGATATGAGACCAGGACTCCATACAAGGACGAACCAACCTTTTGTATAAACGGAACAACTGCTTGGAAGGAAAGGAATCACGGCATCTATACAGGAGTTTCGGTTTGTTATTTGTGTAATGTGAGAATTCAAGACGTGAGATGTTATACTGACACACACACACACACACACACACACACACACACACACAATATACATATATACATCAGGGTAAAGTATATCCAGAATATAAGCAAGGTATACATGGATTACATCCGCCCTGTGGAAGCATGACGTCCCGCTGTAGAGTTCCCTCAGACACAACACTGAAATAAAACCCATCCACAAAAAAAAAAAAAAACAATGCTGTGTATAACAGGACTGCTGTCGGATCCATCAGAAGCGTAAACCCTTCGCCAGGAACAATATGAGGGTATGATCATGTCCACTGGAGTGAGGTTATGATCATGTCCACTGGAGTGAGGTTATGATCATGTCCACTGAAGTGAGGGTATGATCATGTCCACTGGAGTGAGATTATGATCATGTCCACTGGAGTGAGGTTATGATCATGTCCACTGGAGTGAGGGTATGATCATGTCCACTGGAGTGTAACTTGTCATCTTTATCGTCCGCGAGAACGACAGTGAGAAACATGTGTCTCATCATCTTTCCGCAGCTGAGAGTGGCAACTTGTCGGTGATCAGCTTCCAGAGCGATGGCCTCCCTTCCATGAACAGCTTCCTGGACGCTGGCGAGGGAGCCCTACCACCGCTGACGCAGGTGAGAGACCCCAAGGCTATATAGTGGACTGGGTGAGACGCACTGGGACATAGCAGCCACGATGTATATGTGTGTGTGTGTGTGTGTGTGTGTGTGTGTGTGTGTGTGTGGAGGGAAAGCTAGGTACGTGGGTACACTGGGGTCAGACAACAAGCTTGGGAGCTCATGTTGGTTCACTTATGGCTTATTGGAACGGGGGAGTATGTCGGGACATAGTGGCCGGGTACAATAAGGTAAACTGAAGAAGAAAACCGAGGTACACTAGCCACATGGGGGTACATCATGGGATAGTGGCGAGGTGAGGAGGTAGACTACAAAACAAAGAGGCGATGTGAGGAGGTAACACTGCAATATGGTGGCCAGGTGGGTGAAGCTATATACTGATTCATCATGATTTGTGACGACAGGTGACACTGTGCTGCCGCTTCCGCCTTCGCCACGGGAACGCCGTTGTGCCCTTCGTCAGCTACTTCGGCGGCGACTACGACAACGAGTTGGTAATCGGTGAGTATAGCTCCTGGGAGTTGTAGCTCTGGGAAGGGCGCTGGGTCTTCTTCACACACACACACACACACACACACACACACACACACTCACACACACACACACCAGCCTAAGTTGTGTGTGTGTGTGTGTGTGTGTAGAGAGAGAGAGAGAGAGAGAGAGAGAGAGAGAGAGAGAGAGAGAGAGAGAGAGAGAGAGAGAGAGAGAGAGAGAGAGAGAGAGAGAGAGAGAGAGAGACTGTATATACTTATCTGCATACATGCCGCCAGTGAAGAGAAATATGAGCCACTGTGGTGGAATGAACATTGAGTCGCAAATACCTGGAGTGAACAGTGCAAGAGATAATGGATTTGCTGAGGGGGAAAATATAACTGGGTTGCTATTAAGATCAACGGAGAAAAATACGAAAATGACAAAAAAAAAAGGGGGGGGGGGGGGAGGAAAGACTGGGATAAAATGTTCCAGTGGAGTTCAGAGGATTTAGTATATAATCCTATTTTTACCTAACAAAGAGGAATAGAAGCAGGGAGCAAATGTTTCAGTTTATGAAAAAGGAAACTTTTCCCTTTTCAAAACGCACTATATATTCTCTTCACTGACGGTAGCTACCTTTCACGAATGAACCACTGTTGCTGAACCCTAAACACGTAAAGATATATATATATATATATATATATATATATATATATATATATATATATATATATATATATATATATGTATGGGATAGGGGATTAAGAATACTTCCCACGTATTCCCTGCGTGTCGTAGAAGGCGACTAAAAGGGGAGGGAGCGGGGGGCTGGAAATCCTCCCCTCTCGTTTTTTTTTTTTAAATTTTCCGAAAGAAGGAACAGAGGGGGCCAGTTGAGGATATTCCAAAAAAGGCCCAGTCCTCTGTTCTTAGCGCTACCTCGCTAACGCGGGAAATGGCGAATAGTTTAAAAGAAAGAAAGAAATGTATATATATATATATATATATATATATATATATATATATATATATATATATATATATATATCTTTTTGATATACTTTGTCGCTGTCTCCCGCGCTAGCAAGGTAGCGCAAGGAAGCAGACGAAAGAATGGCCCAACCTACCCACATACACATGTATATACATACACGTCAACACACGCACATATACATACCTATACATTTCAACGTATACATATATATACACACACAGACATATGCATATATACACATGTACATAATTCATACTTGCTGCCTTTATTCATTTCCGTCGCCACCCCACCACATATGAAATGACAACCCCCCCCCTACCCCCGCACGCGCGCGAGGTAGCGCGTGGGAAAGACAACAAAGGCTACATTCGTTCACACCCATTCTCTAGCTGTCATGTATAATGCACCGAAACCACAGCTCCCTTTCCAAATCCAGGCCCCACAAAACTTTCCATGGTATACAGTCGTATATACAAGTATATAAAGATAATAATGAAACGTTTAGGATGGTCCATTAAGCAGTAAAACATGCACTTCTCTGAGAGGATGTGTCACTAATAAAAGTGAATTTCATTAAGAAAAAAAATAATGATGAGGAATTTTTTTGATTCTCGTGGTGACAGAATCGTGGAGGTACAATGTCGTAGTGTGTATGCAGGAAAATCTCCTATACCAGATCGCCAGTGGACACCTCAGGATGAATGGTACACCATCATTGCTTGATCTCATCTTCATACACAGTGGGCATGGATACTGAGGGTATCATAATATTATTTGGAAAAAAAGTGATCATATAACAGTCAAGTTTGATGCTGTGGTAAATGAGGATGTTACACATAGCAAAGATGGCACTAGACATGTTACAGATGAGATGCAACTTGGACACTGTGGGGAAATGTTCTGTGAAATTTCCAGTGAAGGTGTAGGGACGTGGGTGCCTCTAGCCTCAAATAAAGAGGAAAGATTGGGGACAAGTTGGGAGGACTGGGCGACAAGAGATGTCAAAAAATCAAAACAGTTCAACACATGTTTCGCTTTTGGCATCTTATGTCAACCAGTCCTCCATCTTACCCCGAATCTCTGTCTCTTCCTCTCATGCAACACGAAATAGTTCCATCTATCACCACTGGTGTTGAGAGAGAGAGAGAGAGAGAGAGAGAGAGAGAGAGAGAGAGAGAGAGAGAGAGAGAGAGAGAGAGAGAGAGAGAGAGAGAGAGAATCTGGTTTACGATGACGATGTTTACGACGATCTTTTCAAGGCTTCCAGTCGTTCACGGACAAAATGTGGATCGAATGTTGCAACGGCGCCGTCAGCGAGAACATCCCCTTCAGCCAGCTGAGGCTATACGTGTGGCAGCATATGTGTGTCTCGCTGGACCTTCCTGCTGGGGAACTCTATCTTGCATATAATGGTGAGGTAAGCTCTACCCTCCTCCTCTCCCATGCTCAAGGTCCACAGCTTCTCAGCTTGCTTGTGATTATATACGGGAATGAGGGTTGGATAATGGGGAATTTTCTTTGGGGACTTTACGTCCATTGTTACAAACACGTAGATCATGTTAACAACTTGTTAAAAATGCCTAAAAAAAAAACTATTATATCCTCTGTCATCATCCTGAAGTCGGGCAATCTGCTAGGGTTCAGTTCTCCTGCCTTGGTTACGTGTACGAGATTCTATCCCATCCTTTAGTTACAGGAGCATGACTTGAACATCGAACGCTCGAGGATCCGTAAGCGGCTTGAGGTTGCTGGGGGTGGCAGACTGATCGTGGGCCAAGAACTGGACTCTATCAAAGGGGAGTTCGACATAGCTCAGGCGATGGATGGGGAGGTTACCGATTACAGACTTTACGACGTGGCTCTGACTCCTGAGGAACTCGTCATGTTCACCTCCTGCAGAGAGGAGGAACCCTCCTCATTACCGTCAAGGGAACCGCTGATCACTCTGGACAACGGACGTCTGGAGCCCCAAGGGATGGTCACCAACACAAGTCTTGTTATGAGTGAAATATGCCGAAGAGTTTACAGTTACGAGATTCTAATCCCAAAGAAAGACACTTTCAACAACACCGTCATCTTCTGCAGAAAGTTGAAAGCAACCGTTGCGGTGCCAAAAGACGCAGAGGAAAACAGGATGATATTCAACAAGTTCCAACACTTAAGTCCATACTGCCAAGGTACATACAAAGCCCTGTATTGGGTCGGCGCCCTAGGAAACCTGTCTACTGGAGGGTGGAACCGGGTATCGGACGGGGAACCTCTGCTGTGGCATAACTTTTCCGGGCTTTCCCGCACCTTCCAAAGACCCAGACTGGCGTGCATAACGGTTGGAAACAACCTGTACCCGTACGAATGGTGGCAAACTAACTGTGACGAGTTTACCCACTCATGCGCTATGTGCAACTTCACCTCACGTCCTCTCCTGAGGCTTCGGGGACTCTGTAAGTCGTCGCTGTTTGAACGCGAGCTATACTTGAACGACTACGAGAACGAGCGGCCGAAGTTCGACGGGATGATCCACAGTCAAATTCTGTGGGAGAACAGCAGCTGGGTGATGGTGAGTCGCCTGCACCAGGGATTGAGGGCCGTCATGGACATGGGAGTACCGGGCGCATACCCCATCGGCCTCCACAACTGGTCCATCAGCGGGGACAAGTGCATTCAGAAGAGGGTATGTAAAACATGACGTATCACACATTCGTCATAAACACTCCCGCTAGTGCGTCACAATAACACACCTAGTAACTATTGGGTTTGCTGAGCGTTTTCTTCCTCACCCCCAGTCATCAAGCCTTCTCTAACAGTGGTACTGAATGTGTTCACAGTGTGAAAGGTTACTGATGAAAACGGCTCAGTAAACTCTGACCTGCTGTCAGCGCACGACGGGAGATGTTTCTCTGCAGGACTGAGGAACGGACTCAACATCAACTGCCAACAATGAAAGCGAGGGTAGGAGCTACAGAACTTGAGGCAAACAGGGATCATATTGAAGATCTTCGCATTTAGTCACACCATAATGCTTGATGATGATGACAATGTTAACACACATGCATACACACACACACACACACAAGGGTATGGTAGTGCCAGAATATCTATGGCATGTAATTATCTTCCTTCCTGCGAGGGAGTACATATTGTTTTTGCTTAGTTTTTAATCATGTCTCCTTCTATAACAGAGAGAGGCAGGTTTGCATTCTGTATAGGGTAGGGGGGTGGGGTTTAGGGGGAAGGGGAGGGGAGACCTGGGAGGTGAGTCGTAAGTTGCTGCTGTGTGACGTAGTTGCGTTAGTTAGAACGGGTCTTCCTTCCACAATGAACACTAAATGATGATGTGGTGTGAAACATTCCGCATTCCTTGGCCGCTGTTGGCGCGTCTAGAACTGTAACGTATTTTCAGGCGGAGCTTCTGCTTACGGCGTGCAGCAGGGACGAGTACACGTGCGGGGAGGGGACCTGCATCAGCAAAAGCCGCAACTGTAATTTGATCACCGACTGCCCCGACCAAACAGACGAACTCAACTGCAAGATCGTCATCGTTCCCAGGGGCTACTCGGAAGAGCTCTCGCCTCCCCGGGATACCCTGGAACCGCTGGCCATACACTTCCTCATCAACATCACCTCCATCAGGACCTTCGACCTGTCCGCCTTCGCCGTTGCCATTGACGCCATATGGCACACGAAGTGGCACGACTCGAGGCTGACGTTCAGCAACCTGCAGAGCAATTACCAGAACAACAAAGTGAAGGAGAGACAGAAGCTGTGGACGCCCAAGCTGTTGGTCACGGACGGGACCCAGAGTCTGGTGGAGGGAGCTCGGGTGTCAGGCAACCTGTACGTCATCCGAGGGGCGGAACCCATGACGGACAACAATGAGATGACCATCGAGGGTCAGCATCGTCATAAGTCACATCTCTGGCTCTGGCAGACGATCGATCGGCTGTCGTTAGCAGACGCCTCGTTCGTTTGTTCGTCAGGGATAACCGTTTGTGCTTGCTGTGTCGCATCCCGAGGCGATGCTGTGAGCTCTGACTTACTATTAAATCAGACGCTGTCGCCGAATGTACCCGCACCATATCCTCTCACCACTGCCTTCCCTTTTAAAGCCACGCGTATCTGTTTTTCGTTGTGTCATCTTCTATACTCCGTACTGTCTCACCTTTAAACTCCACACTGCAAGAGTGTAGTGCATATTGTCGCACTCTTCTGTATACTGCTGTGCCTCTTTAGGCTATTATGGTATCACTGTTTCCAATACTGTCGCACCTTTGTACTGTTTCCTGTCACATCTCCATATCAACTGCTGCCGCACTTTCCTACTTTCGATGGCATTCATAGGTTAGATAGCTACTGGTGACCACCAGCAGCAGGCGTTGACATACGAATGCCACATTTGGAAGACTGGAGGAAAGATGCAGAAGTGGACTTTGATTGCAGTCCCATTTCCTTGGTAACTCCATCCACTTCCTTAACGCGTCTGTATGCACCTCTCGTGCTTGAAACCTATCCCTGTATGCTGAATGTTTCTCTCTTCTTCTGCTTCACCTTTGCTTCATTTTTCCACTCATAAAAGTTACCGTAAACGATAAGTTAATTCATATTTTAAGCCGTTCTGCATAACGCGAGAGAACGAATACGAGCCGCGGCTGGAGACGGACATCGAGCACTATTACCTCTCTCATCAACTAAATTAGACATACAGATCAAAATAAAGCTATCCAGTAAAGAATTCTGGAGCCTAAAAGATTATGCGTTCATCAATACTATGTATTTTCCTGACATGACAAAGGAAAATAACCACTTGGAGAACTGTCACCACTAAATAACCTTAACTATTCCAGAGATAAAGAAGTTGAAGAATATAACTCTTCCCCAATTAATCTTAATAAAATCCCCGGTCGTATTTCCTTTACATTCTCATCAGCACTTGTACATGAAGGATATATAGGAGGCAAATGTGAATCATTTAGGATAGCCGAGGGCTAAGGCCAAGGACGGGACTTGCTGACTTATGGCGTGGCGTCTGGAGTTAATAGGGACAAATGAGTTCAGTGTTCGGGTAGTAAGGATATACTTGGCCTTACTGGATAACCAAGAAAGATACGGTGGGATGAATGCCTGGAGATACAGTGGCCGGTCGGGAGCGTGGGTAATAAAGATTCATGAAGACTAGAGCTTCATTTCCTTGATAAAGATACAGTATGGCCTGGGTCACTACCACAGAGCAAAGTGTGTCCTACCGCTTCACTGACAGCGTCTTTCGTGCCTGTTAAATACTGTGGCGTCTCCAACCTCTATACTGTCGAACCTGTACGGTGAATACCCTATACTCCCGATTCTATACCGTCGCACTCTACATTCTACATGCTCTCGCACCTCCTATCTTCATGCTGTCTTTGCCCCAAAAGTCATCGTATCGCATCTCCCTACTCTATACTGTCGCACCTCCCAACTTCTCGAGCGTTGCACTTTCCACCTCTATACTATCGCACCTCTCAAGCACATAGTGTCGTTCCTCCCGTCTGCTGCCTATCGCACCTCCCACGCATATTCTGTCATGCAACAGGGATACAGGAATGCAAAAAGCAACAGGTCGTTGGGTCCTTTGTAGGCTGTGTGTTATTGCAGAAGAGTTAAGAAACAAACAGATGACTTGAGGAGATCGACGACCTCCTTTATCTACCGAGGGGTAAATAAATGCTGCCAGTCGTGGACTCGAAGCGAAGCCCGAAGACAGTCTTCAAGGCGAGGGAGCGTCTGTGAAGTGCACAGAACGACGATGAGTTTCTTAAGACTGAAATTCGAATGTTGCACCTCTAAAGTAAAGAACTCTTTACGCTTCATTTCATTGCTTCACTGCACTGCTTATGAGATTTTAGTATGTTGGAGATCATTGCAACCAAGTCCTTTTCCTAAATCAAATCATTGTACCGCAATGTCTTCCTGCTCCTGTGTAAAACGCTGCACATGTGTGGACATCTAAATTCATTTGCTACCTGTGTGTCCGCTCCATCAATCTGTATCGTCCTCCTTCGGGGGTTAAATTTTTGATGTAGCTTCATTTCCCAGCTGAGTGAAGTCTAGCAATCATATATCTTACAACATAGTTTATAACCTTCCAACCTCTAGTGATCATGTCTTACAACAGAGCTTATAACCATCCGAACGCTAGCGATCATGTCTTACAACACAGCTTATATTAACCTTCCGACCGACCACTGTCGCACCCCGACAGATGACACATACAGTGGCGAGGAGAACACCTTACTCTACCAGCAGCAGGACACGCTTGAGTTTCGCTGCCATTTCGAGCTCCGCATGTACCCGTTCGACACCCAGACGTGCTCCCTGACGTTCAGCGTCCAGGATCTCACACACACACAGGGAGTCCTCCTCAAGGTTTGTTTTTTTTCCCCTTTTCCTAAAGATGTGGATTGCATGACCTATACATCTTTCCCCCTTAAAGATATTTTCAGTCTTTACCTCGTTATCTGTACGTAGAATCTCTTATCAGTATCATCTTATCTACACATCTGATTAACTACTGATGCATTTATTCATATATTCATTAAAGGAAATAAGAGCCTGTCTTTAAAATATGAATTCATATTATATGCTTTGGATTAATCTTGTCTAAATGTAAACCACCAGATCTGTTCGTATATATCGTTTCAGCAAAGCTTTTGTTTGTCATTCATCACAACCCTAAGGATCCTAACCAACCTGTTACACAGATCAGCTGACTGGTTAGGAGCAATATGGTTTCAGGAAAGGTTAAGGCTGTATGGACCAGATGTCGTCTCCTATGAAGGATGTGTGTGAGAGAAATGCTCTGAGAAGGACAAGGGACTGTATGCTGTTTCTATGGATCTGGGGAGAACGTATGTCAAAGGTAAAAATCCTTTGTGGATTGAAGGTGCTAAGGATATACAGGGTTTATGATACGATGCTAAATCCACTCATGAGCTTTCTTTACTTAGAATAAAAAGGCCTGTGAGTTGGTAATGAGGTCGGTCGCCATATCGTTGTTGAAATGGTTTACGGTCGAGATGATGAGGAAGGTAAATTCGAAGGAAGAACTTGGAGCAGGAAAGAGGGTCTATTGATGGAGGTGGTAGTGGGAGGGGGTTATGGGATCACAAAGTTCTATGGTGGCAGATTCCATGGACCCCTTTTTCCAGGGTTACCCTTGCAGCTCTAAGACTGCGCTACTTAAAGTACCAGGGGAAATGATGGACCGCTTTGGAGTCAGAAGTTCTTAGCGAAACTGTACTGCCGATTAATACAGCTTCGCCAAAGGTAATTTTCAATCGCCGAGTAGCCTCAAGCAGCCAACAGTCCGGTAGCACCTATAATATATACATAAAAAGAAAATCTATCTTTTTCCGACATTTGTGAATGCCTTTCGATGCAGGACGGGGAGGGCGTGGTGTTCGCAGGCCAGCGGCAACTACTGGAGTACAAACTGGAGAGGGAGGCTATCTCACAGGCTACAGTCCACAGCGTCAGCGTCCTCCAGGTAAACCACCACAGCTCATGCAGGTCAAGGCGTGGAATGCCAGGTCCGGCCAGACTTTATCAGGTCGTCTTATATGGTGTCAGTAAGTTAGTTTGGATCACTCTTTCATCGATATGTGTGTAGGAAAATGAATAATACTCTCTCAGGAAGTGACAGAACGAGGTGCTTGATTCTGCATTTTCCTCGAACAGACGTTTGAGGTTTGCTTATGTTGCTGTCCATGTTCACGTGAAGCCATAATGAACTGATGTGCTGTGACTGACATCATCAATCATCATCATCATCATCGTGGTCTTCTTCCCTCACCCAGGTGCAGCTGGAGCTGAGGAACCAGTACCGTTACTACCTGGCCAACGCCTTCCTGCCGAGCCTCATGCTCGTCCTGATCTGCTGCCTCACACTCTGCTTCGATATCGAAGACTTCTCGGTCAGTGTGACTCCTCCGGGAGCTTCAGGCTGAATTCTGAGAGGGATCCGGGCGCCTGCAAGATGTACTGGGGGTAGCCGAAGTCAGGGGGGGATGATGTCAAATAAGCTTAGGCGAGCCTAGGGTTGGATGAATATCCAACAACCGAAGACAATTCAAGGCCTAAAGTAACCTAGAGCTAGGGGCAAGACAGAGCCAGGAGTAACGCATGACGAAAAGTAATCGGGGTTTAAAGGACATGCAATCCTTTAGTAAGGGCACCTCATTGCATGGGATGACCCCAAAAATTATGGACAACCAAGGAGAGAACCCTTAGGCTAAGTTCAACCAGGATTGACGGTAACATAGACCAACTTCGGACTAAGTTCAGCCAAGACTGAGGGCAACACGGGCTAACCTGAGACTGATTTTCGCCATGGTTGACGGTATTACGGGCCAACTTAAGACTAAGTTTAACCAAAGCCGACGGGTAACATTTATCAACTTAAGAGCAAGTTCAACTAAGGCTAAGGGTAACATGCACCATCCTAAGTTCAACCTAAGGACAAGAGTAACATATGCTAACATAGAATTAGGTAAAAAAAAAAAAAAAGATGAGTAACATAGACCACCCAAGGCTAAGCTCAGCCAATATCAAGGGTAGCGTTGGCTAACCTAAGATCATTAATAAAGTTTAAGGGCACACTAAGGTCAACTTTGGGGCTTAACAAGAGTTAGGATAACAGCAACACATGGCTGAGGATGTAGTACAAAAGACAGTTAAGTATGGACCATGTTGTGTACTTCCCATACGTCAAGAATGACACAATCACTGCAAAAGACAAATACAAAGAGTGTTTCTTCCACGAAGCTTTGGTTTTATAGTTTCAAGCCACGTAACCAACTGAGCATTGACTGCCGCCTAGCCCCATCAGCTGTGGTGATTAAGGTCGAGAAACTTGGAGACTGTATGATTCAATTCGGCAATGAAGTTTGACATTATTTTAACTAATATTGATAAGGTGTTAGGCCTGGTATTAGTAGCTCTATGGCGTTCTGTGTTGAAAGGTTGCATATGTTAGGTTCACATTCATGATAACGCCTTACATATACTGACGTAATAATGTTGGATGACACACGTAATATAATTTAGCCAAAACTTTATATCCTTTCGAAGATTTCTTTGGACCCGAACAAACTCTCCTCAATCAAAGTGTTCTGACGCGCTATCACAAGACCCTAACCTGTTGTGTAGACTCATCCATAGCAACCAGGAGAGTCCTGTAGGTAGGCCACCTTCAGAGAGGGCGATTGACACACCTGTTCTCTTCTCTTCCCTCCCTCTCCAGGACCGCATCATGGTGACGCTAACATCCATGTTGGTGCTGGCTGCCTTCTTCGCCCAGACGAGCCAGTCCAACCCGAAGACCTCGTACGTTAAGCTGATCGACGTGTGGTATCTGGCGCTCATCTGCGGAGTGTTCTTCATTATCCTGGCGCTCGTTTATGTGGAATACATCCGCCTCACCCCGCAGTACCAGTACCAACGGGTGAATGTGGCGCCAACCAAAGGCAATTCGTTTGCCCACAAGGGACCCTTGCCAAAGGTCGACAGCAGGAAGAAGGCCATCTTGGCAAACCGCGTATTCCTGGTGATTTTTCTGGCCAGCATCAGCCTCACTGTGGTGTGCTTCGTGGTGGTGGGAACGGTTGCACTGAATGCCTGAGCTGGTGCAATTCTGCCCCCCGATGGAGGGGGTTAAAGGACCATTTACTTTCACGTCTGAACATGTAAATCCTTCAATCCTGGTGATAATATTATCATATAGTACACTTTAGATCAGTAGTGCATGCTGAGGGCGGCGGAAGATTACACTTGGATGGACACAAGCCAGAAGCATGTGTTTATGTTTGCACTTGAGTGTGCGGACGGGGAACTGCCTAGCCCAATCTGCCTCCCAGAACACACACACACACACACACACACACACGTTAACAACACATTCCTCTCCCCCAAAATCATAACCCATCACTACTCCCGCAGACTGGAGATTGCTGAGCTCAAGCACCAGTTACCCCAGACGTTGATTTCCGTACACTTGCAAAGCCCTTCTTGGCCGCTACAAGAACCAACTAAACATGTACAGGTATTCGTGGGTAACGACCACAGATGGCGGTGTTCGAGATGCGGCAGACCCAACTGAGTAGCTCGTCACGTTCTGCCTACGGGGGGGGGGGTGTCAAACACCACAAAGGCGAGCCTGCAGGATAAATGAACCTAGTGACAGGTGGTGACTACTGAGGGTCTCAAAAGGAGGATTCTGGGATTGCACTCTATGCCTCGTATCCACAGAGGAACGGCAGGATTCCGCAAAGATACGACACATTTCACCTTCTCCAACGCTGTGGACCGACCGACAACAACCACGAAGAGATCCTGTGACGAGAGAGAGAGAGAGAGAGAGAGAGAGAGAGAGAGAGAGAGAGAGAGAGAGAGAGAGAGAGAGAGAGAGAGAGAGAGAGAGAGAGAGAGAGAGAGAGAGACGAACAATAACGTTACTCAGTCCGTCAACCGAAATCTCAGCCGCGTAAACAATTCAGTTCTTCAGGAGGCGCCACTGTTGCAGATTGACTTGTGTACTGCGCCTGTTGCACCAACGAGGTTATTCGAGCCAGCATCTTTCGTTATTTTTCTTGGGCGCTTTAGTCAGTTTATGACTGGCCACGCACTCGCGGCTGTTGCCAGGTCGCTGACGGCATGTCGATGCTGTTTGTGGTCGTCATCTGTGACGAGGCTTTTGGTAAGAATATCCGCTTCCGCTTCCCGTCGAAACAATTTCTCGACAGTCATTATTGCTGACGACTCACCACAGATCACTCCATACCTGACATATGCTAGGTTGGGTTTGTGTATCTGTGTGTGTATGCGCGCGCATACTAATGCGGTGACCTTGGTTAGGGCATCCAGTTGCCTGTGGCGTCTCAGCTAACATTAAAAAAAAAAAAAAAAACTGATATGGAAACTTAAAATAATCGTGAATGGAAAATACATCTTAATCTATCTCCAGCACTGGGATGCTCCGGGGATGAGGCTCAAATGTGTTTAGCATAAACGATGAAGAAGTATGTAGATAGACAGATCATGTGTTTAAAAGATTCTTCCTGCTCAAGAAGCTTATCTACTGATAAATGATATCAATGAAATATTTGTGAAGCACTGAGTTTAAGGTAGTGAGAGTCTTGACCTTGATAACATCTGGTATTTGGTCATGCCATTGTTTGTCTACGCCTAAAAAGAAATAAAGAAAGAAAAAAAAACTGCCTGCGGTTAAATTCATCTCATTTCTTTCATTTCACTTCGTTATTCGTGGTCATCATGCCTTCTGTTGAAAAATTCAATAACGCACGTGCGGATCTCTCTCTCTCTCTCTCTCTCTCTCTCTCTCTCTCTCTCTCAAGAGAAACTAGCGGATTCAGGCTCTCCGAACCCTCATGTGTCCGCTCCTGGAGAGGCCTACCATATCTCCCGCAACACCACGCCACTAAACGACACATGCCATCGTTCAGCGGTGTAATCATTCACCACGTCATCTATTCACACCACTCACATTGCCGGTACAACCCTACCACTCAGCAACAGAATATCATCTTAAAACTATTTCACTCTCGCAGGCAGAAACTTCCATCTTGGCCAAGGAAATGGATGAGTATTTGGCAATTGTTTACGGAGGGTTTATCGGCCTATCTACAGACCGGAGACGGACAAACAGGAGAGCAGGATAATAGTGCAGGTGGGAGGAGGTATACTGGAAGCGAGTGATGGTATGGTGAAGATGGGGGAAAATATAGTGGTGGTGGGCGGAAGTATATAATGGCGTGGGCAGGGGTATAACAGAAGTGGGTGTGAGTCTGACAAGAGGTGGGCAAGGGGTACATATGGTGGGGGTGGGTGGGGGTTGGGTGGAGATCTGGTGGTGAGGAGGTTGGGCTAGGATACAGTCGAGGTGGGCGGGGCCCCATGCGATGCGAGAGGTGGCATGGCATGAGCGGGCGGAGGGTGCCGCACAGGTCATCATGATTCGGCCCTCCTACCCTGGAATGTCACCCAGGGATACCGTCAGAGCCTTGCGAGCCCCTTAGTAGCCTGCTGCCTCCCGCTACAACAGCAGCATACCCTCTCCATCATCCCGCGGGGCCATACGCTGAATACCTTCTTCATTCACGGGTAAATATGAAGCTCGAGAGTACTTTTCCTCGACTGATGCGTTGTCGGGCTTACCGCGCGCCGCGCGCGACGGAACGTCTCCGTTCCAAAACCGTCGGGAAGGGTTGTTCGATATCCACTCACTAATTCGCGGACGTAGGCATGTGTGTATGCCGCGGCATCTACGGAAACGAATATTCACAGCTTCTCTGTCTAGTCTTCGTTTTATGTCCCTCTGTTTTTCACCCTGTCTCGTCCAGGAAGCAGAGAGCTACCGGCCAAGGAGGCTCCATCGGTACTGGTGAAAGATGCGAAGTGAATCAGTGGCTGTCAAGTTCCACTTCCCTGGCTCAGGATGCCGTCTGTTCTCCCTGGTTCATCCTCATTTGCGCTCCTCGCACATAACACTTGACAACGCGTAGTCACACGACTCATTCTTCATTAAGTCTAGATTTTCCTGCGGTGGACGGCGGGGGACACGCGCTAGCCCTGCCTTTTAGCAAAGTTCCGTCGTTAGTCATCGTTAGAAAGCAAAACAGCCATCATCTAGATACAAAAATGCCGAGTGTATTTCTTTGCTACTTCAATCTCGAAGTGCGACACCGAGTTTATAAGCGAAAGCCACGAACATTAGTTGATACATGAGGTTTTTCCCTCCAAGTATCTTCAGGCTCGAACAGTGTGCCTGAAATTACGAATGGTTGACATAATGCTGTCCTCACACGCTAGCACACGGTTTTCGTTCAGCTGGAACCGCTTCCTAAAGCCAACACTCTTCAAGATATTTAGAAACTGTAGCTGAATGGATGAGTCGATGATTGGTAAATTGATGCAGTAGTTTCTCACACAAGTTACTTACAAGTAAGGAAATTATCACGACCAATTTGTCTCAGGGGACAACAGCAGCAGCGCAAGTTCAAGAAAGTGGAGGAAAATCATCAAATTCTACACAGATATATCTGGAATATTATTACTGATAATCGTTGCTCCTAAAGACGTACTGAGTGCCTGCAAATGTCCTCATGATTCGAAAACCACCGAAATCACAGAATTTGTCTAAATGGCTCAAGAAATTCACAAAAATCATTAGGAATAAATGCCCTTCATACCCAGATTTCCACTAACAGACGAGCACATACATAAAGCACAGGATCAACCACCTAGCCTCTCACTAATCACAAGGTTACATGACCCCACTCCATGTTTCCTCCGGTTCTGTATACATAGCCTCTAATATGTCTATTTTCTCACACTGTAACAAGTTCTCTGAAGATGTGGTAATACACAAAAAGCGCTCTGCTTTCTTGTTTCCTTTTCCTTGTGGTGTTTCTGCATTGATGAAGTTACATATTTGTTGCGATTTTCTGCATTATTGAACCAGGGCATGTGAGGCGTCTGGGGTAAACCATGGAAAGTTCTGTGGGGCCCTGGATGTGGAAAGGGAGCTGTGGTTTCGGTGCATTATACATGACAGCTAGAGACGGAGTGTGAACGAACGTGGCCTTTGTTGTCCTTTCCAAGCGTTACCTCGCGCGCGTGCGGGGGAAGGGGGGTGTCATCTCATGTGTGGCGGGCTTGGCGACAAGAGTGAATAAAGGCAGCAAGTACGAATTATGTACATGTGTATATATATATATATATATATATATATGTCTGCGCATGTATATATATATATATGCATACGTAGAAATGTAGAGGTATGTATATGTGTGTGTGTGTGGACGTGTATGTATATACATGTGTATGTGGGTGGGTTGGGCCATTCTTTCGTCTGTTTCCTTGCGCTACCTCACTAATGCGGGAGACAGCGACAAAGTATAATAGATAAATAAATAAATAAATAAATATATATATATATATATATATATATATATATATATATATATATATATATATATATATATATATATATATATACACCTCGCAAACGCGGGAGACAGCGACAAAGCAAAAAAAAAAAAAAAATATATATATATATATATATATATATATATATATATATATATATATATATATATCAAACTAACGAAACATGAGAAGAACAGGCCAAAATCAAAATCAAGAGGATACCTTGATGGAACAAAGTGAGGACTAACCCTCACAGATGCTTTTCCTTCACAACCTACACAGCAAAACGAGATCTAAAGTTGTTCCAGGGAATCTATAATATAACGAGTAGGCTGTTCATTCCTGCTGGAGTCACTGACATCCAGGTCCTAACGGCGCCTCGTATAAATCTAGGAAAAATCATAGAATCATATTCAAGTGTTACACTATAACTTGGGAGAGATAAAGTTGCGGGTGTGCAAGAATTATACCGGCACTAATTTTGCATGAAGGACAGCTCTCATGAGAGACAAGAATCTCAACTGATCTCATCTCAAAGGGCATTATTTCCAAATTATAAATTTCCTTGCAAGTAGAAAAACACGGGGCAAGCTGTGCACCTGCCAGCTAAATGGTACCACCATGATGAGGATATAACCACACTATTTCAAGAACATATTCCTACTGACATGTAGCGACTGTAGTCATGAAAGGAAGGGGGAAAAAATATCCACAATTACTTCAATGGTGCAAACCGATAACCAGAGCTCTCGTTTCCAACCTTCTCTGCAGGTGCCATAAGTTCTCTACGGTACGTCTCATCTGTCTGTTCAGTAACACTTGTGTACACTATCAGTTTTGTTCCCCTAATCCGATCCATTGTCCTATTTTCACTCCATAATAATAGCCTTAGGTGATAAATCTTCCTGAAGTCTTCAAGAGTTATTAGTCGACTTAAAATGCTGTGTTACTGTGGCAGTGGCAAATTCTCTTGCGGTGGAAGAATGGTATATGTATACACCATGAATAGCAGTGGACCCAGAAACAAACCTTGAGGCACTTGGCCTTTTCCTGGAGTCACTTAGGTTCTATCCCATTAGCGCCGATTCTCCGCCTTCTACACCAATACCCATGACTTAAGTCCTGTTTTGTATCTTCGTCCTGTTCCAAGAGCTCTCTTGTGGTATGCTTTCTATCAATTTTACTGATAGCTTGATGAAACAAATCCCGTCTGTGTACAGTGCGGACCCACTGGCTCTACTTTCTGAGTTAAAAGACACTGAAAGTGACCTTCTTGCGGAACAGACATCATGCAATGTTTACATTGCGGCAGCCATCATCTAACGGACCCACGCACCCTTACATAGATGAGGAACTCACAGTCCGGATTTTTTTTTTTTGTTTTCCTTGTAGTGAAGGTATTGTGGCTTAAGTGTTGCCCTCTGGCTGTTGTTAGCAATCAAATCCAACATCAGTCACTTTTCGCACCGTAATCCTCGAGATATTCCGTTTTTCTTTTCTTTGACCTCATAACCCCCAGCACCACCACCTTCTTTCTCTCACTGGGCTCCTTCATTTCCAGAGAAGCGCTACAATCAGCAGCAATGAAGTGGTGGGCTCCTCTGGAATAAGAACTTCGACGAGACTGTACTGCCCTTTCGTCAGTTGAGTGTGCCGCATTCTCGCTCGCTGGCGGTGACACTCTCCTCTCTCCTGCGTAACCTCATGCGAGCGGAGTCCGGTAACACCAGATGAGATTTTTCCGTACCGTGCATATCAATATGGTTGTTGCAGAAGGAATGTATTTCACAGGGACTCCTTTCTCAGGTCTGCCGGAACCTACAAGGCGTTTGCCATAACACACACACACAAAAAAAAAAAAAAACAGGAGCGCCAGAAGGACCCTGCCCTCTTCGCTTCAAGATGAACTACAGGAAATATATGTCAGACTCTGCTTTGCAACTGACTGCGTCAGTTCTTTCAAGTAAGTGAGACGATCATTTCTGTACCACATTTCTATACTAGATATGCTGATGGACTCGTCCCTTCCGCACTTCCCTATGCCATGTCTGTTGCATTACTCCCACCTGTAGTTACTAAGCAAGTCTTCACCGTAGATAGTGAGACTTAGTATAACATATCGCAACACATACCACAGTTTCTATCTCGTTAGCGGACTCACTCTCTCACACACACACACTCTCTCTCTCTCTCTCTCTCTTTCTCATATACACTTAGACGAGTAACATTTCCATCTAGTTCTATAACCTTATCACCTGACCTGTGATGCTGTTTGCTCCTGTTCAGATCAATGAAACAGATTTAGGCATTTAGTTGGTCTCGAACATCTTCAACCATATTTCGGTGCTTATTGCGTGATGCATGAACAGCACTTTGGCTATTACGGCTGTAATTTCCATGAATATCGTAAACAACAAGCTAATTTCATCTAACTTTGCATACCGACCATTTCTTATCAAAGCTATAGCATAAAACTTTATTCATAAGAGGGGGAAAAATACTCTACATCATTTCATCGTTTACACACACACACACACACACACACACACGTATCACACAGAAATCACCTTTCCTGAAAGTGATAAACTCTCATGAGGTTACTACTTCCCCCGGCTGATTCATCTTCCACTCATATCAGTAACCCTGTCGTTGATGACTTCAGAGATCACCTCCTAGTTCGTCAGCGACCACGAGCATCTTCATTTACCCACATACGCTTCAGGTGGACAAATGGCATTACCTTTGAGTGTTACTTCCTGTGGATGTCACTCGGCACCAGCCTCCACGTAACTGCGGATCTAACTCCTTAGTTACACGCCAAGTCCGCCCTTCCTTACGTCAGTAAGAACTGAATCAAAATTTGCAAAAATACAAGCATGAACACTAACCAGAAACTCCATCATTTGCTGGCGAATGCCATACGTCTCCCTCAGTCAACTTCCCTTCACTCTTAATAAAATCTTCACAGCTCGGCAAATTCATTTTTACTACATGTTTCAGCTTCACTGCCTTTGACCTGACGTTTATGGATCGGGTCCAACGCATCTTTACTTCATTCCTAACAAAAACACTTTTACAACACCTTCGACACCATTCACCTTTAACCTGACCCTTACTGGTCATGTCAAAAGCAAAAGTATAGATCTTATTTTTTCTCTAAAACCCTCTGACCCTAACTACACTCCCTCTCGACCAACGAACGTCCACTTCATCCTTCACAAATGCATCTTCACTACACCCTCAATACCAATACCTTCGACCACCTAAACACTTCCCGGGTCAAGTCGACAGGGCGCATGTTAACTACTCTCAAATAACAGACGAACACATCTTCACTACACTATCAAGTGCATCGGGGGCTTTGACCTGACATTTACGGGTGAGGTCAGAAGCCACGACCAGGATGCTGTTTCTGGGAAGAGAACGAACAGAAATGAAAACTGTAAACCTTAAACTCATCTTCACTACCCCCTATGGTTCCTGCCCTGAACCTTATGTCAGGTCAAACGTATCTTCACTACACCTCGTCAACAGTGGCTTCAGTGAGATTAAAGATCGGGGTAAAAGGTGATGATAGTTGGAAAGGTCAAAGTTCAGGGTGAGGCTGGTGATAGCTGGAAATGTCAAAGTTACGACTGACGGTGGTTATGGAGGATGAAAAGGTCAAAAAAGTTCAGGGTAAGGGCTATGATAGTTGGAAAGGTCAAAGTTAAGACTGACGGTGGTGAAAGATGAAAAGGTAAAAAAAGTTTAGGGTAACTAAGGGCTATGATAGCTGGAAAGGTCAAAGTTTAGATTGGCGGTGGTGAGAGTTGGAAAGGTTAGTGTTCAAGGTGAGGTTGATGACAGTTGAAAAGGTCAAAGTTCTGATTGAGGGTGATAATAGAAAAGATCAAAGTTCAGACTGAGGGTGGTGATAGCTGGGGAGGTCAAGTGGTCAAGGTGAGGTTGACGATAGTTGGAGAGAGAGAGAGAGAGAGAGAGAGAGAGAGAGAGAGAGAGAGAGAGAGAGAGAGAGAGAGAGAGAGAGAGAGAATCTGAGTTTTTCATAACACCTGACATAAAGACAATAAAACAAAGCCTGGGGCACACTAACGCACCCTTACGAGAGAGAGAGAGAGAGAGAGAGAGAGAGAGAGAGAGAGAGAGAGAGAGAGAGAGAGAGAGAGAGAGAGAGAGAGAGAGAGAGAGAGAGAGAATGGAGAGAAACTGCAAAATGCTCGAGGATACTCATATGAGCCATTTTCAGGCCAGCGCCTGAGGACCACCTTTCCAGCAAACTTGCTGTCTCTGGCAGGCGGTTGCCCGACCCATCTCTTTTCCCCATCCTGGACGCCAGCTTCACTCTGCGGGATGGAAGTACCCTCACTCTTGACCCACAGCTTATGGCCACCTGTCTCCAGTACTTACAAAAAACTGGGTATGTTTTCTCCGACTGACGGACACCTTTGACTCATGGCCTCTAAATCGGATTTACATCCATTTTTTTTTTCTTTTTTTTTTTTTGGGGGGGGGGGGGGTCCTCCATCGCCGTCATCTTCCTGTCGTGGTTGGGAGGTCGTCGTTAAAACCTTTAACCACAGCCTCTGACCTAACCTTAAGAACCCACTATCAGATGTCCTTCAGATTTCATGCAATTGTGTATCAACATTTGATAGAAAAAAAAAACAAAAAAAAACGTAAGACCCTTAACTTCCTCAGCTTATCGTGTGCTCCCTGGCCTGGCCAACCAAACAATCCTGTTTATCGTCTGCTCCCTGGCCTGGCCAAACCAAACATTCCCATTTTTATCGTCTGCTTCCTGGCCAGGCCAATCCCATGGATTTTTTTTTTCCTGATCACCATACACATCATTTTAGTCTGAGATAGTTTTGAAATATCTTGACACAGTTCCCGTATTTTTTTTCCCAAACTGAAAACTATACCTGGTATCTCTAAAGTCCAAAATCTATAAACTTACACTTGAAATGAAATCTGCTTCCCATTGGGTAATGATACCATTATCAGGACACGGACACACACCACTTCGTCTAAAAGTATTTCTGACACGCACTGTTGTGACCTTAGGTACAAAGCGTTCAAAGAACAGGTGGAGGAACTGACCAACAGGATCCACTCACCGCCCCGCATGTCGGAGAGGGACGTAGTGGTGACCTACGGGGCCCAGCATGCACTATCGATGACTCTTGAAGTGCTGCTGAACCGTGGCGACTACGTAGTGTTAGAGGAACATTCATACTGTTCTATCTTTCCAATGGTGAGTTAAGCTCTCTCTCTCTCTCTCTCATATTGCGTATGTTCATCACCTTATCGATCACCATTATCATTATCATCATTTTGATCATTAACTATATCATTATCATTATTAATACTAGCTTTGACGATTTTTATGTTTAGGTCAAATAGCCCATCTTCATTACCCTCTTCATCTCACTAAACTACAACATTAGTACACACTCATGCTCACTAACGAATATTTTCACAGCACCTTCACTTCATGTTCACCACGGAAGAGTGGATGTGAGGAAATAAGGATGTTATTTCGTCTATTACTAGGGCTATCTGGAGCGGGAAACGTCATTGTCATTATCATATACCCCAAGGACCCCTTTCTCAAGGATCCAGGGGACTCCTACGTTTTCAAGGGTAGGCTACACTCAAAAGCAGGGAGAGGATGGATTCCTCACACACAATGGGGAGTCTTCATTTGTATTCTGGTATATAAACAATTGTTTATGATGATTTCACTTCTGCTTGATATACATGATTTCCTCGTTCATCTAAAAACTGTGCAGGTCTGGGTTCAAATGATCTTGAGGACAACGTGATGTTGTCCATAACGGAAGTATTCTTTCCTCAACGGTGACACACAAGATTTTCATGAGCTTCTTCCAACAGCTGCGGAGACTTGGGGCTCGTACTCTTAGCATCCAGTGTGACAGTCAGGGGATGGAGCCCAACCTCCTCCGCAAGGCTCTTGCCACAGTTACGGATGGCGTGGTCAAGGTGAGTTTGGCTGCCACACTGGCCATGGTGAGGACGTGCTGGGTACGTGGCTAGAGTGAGTGGTTCTTGGGTGCGCCCAGGACTGACGGTTCGCCGGAAAAGGGCAAAGGCTAGCCTGGGATATTATGAACGATAATAATCTATATAAATTCACTAAACGCCGAGGATGCCAGATGTGGCCAAGTGCCAAGGTTCTGATTCTGTCTGCTGCTTGTGGCTCTAATGCCAGGGTGTGTGTGTGTGTGTGTGTGTGTGTGTGTGTGTGTGTGTGTGTTCCTTGAGTGTGTCTAAGGTTAAGAATCCTTCGTTATCACGAAGAAGTGAATGCACGCCACAGATACAACGTAGATTATAGCCACATAAACTCACGTGCAGATGGCCTCTTCCCCTAACCCTGTTACCCTGACGAATGCTGTTTTCGGCCTTAAACTATAACCTTACAATTAGGATGAATGATCGCATTCAGTAAATCCGAGGCGGCTGAAGCAAAAGCAGGTCTCGGTGAGATGTACAAAAAAGACTAGAGACTGTTTCACACATACGTACGCACTACACCAAAGCTCGCGGCTAAAGAAAAAAAAAAAACAAAGCTTGAGGGATTGGCCGAGGTGAAAGACAGCGATTCTTTTTAAAGCCAAGTCGATGGCTGCAGATTGTATGGCTAAAGGAAGGAGAGAATGAAGCTCTGGTTAAGTCCGAAGAGTTCTGGAGGTCTGACTGAAGGTGTGTGAGATTGCTGGGTCTTAGCCGAGCTGACTGACTTATGAGAGATGTCTAATGTAAAAGGTTTGGCTGTTGGATTTGCTCAAATGGAGAGAGAGGATGTTGGGAGTCTGTTCCCAGTGATGATTTACCGTGAGCTTGGACAAGCTCAGGAATGCACTGAAGTCTAGCCGAGGCTAACAGTTGTTTAAGATGGTCATGATGAAGAGTGGCTGAAAGAGCAGCTGGGCTGGAAGGTTGATAGACTGACTATGGCGGGAGGTATGCTGGGAGGGAAGGGGGAGGAAGGGAGCATGACCATGGGGTGAATACAAAGAACCTGGCGCAAGCTGAGGATTTATTCTGGACATAGCCAGTGGGCCGGACCAAGTTCAGAGGAAGCCAAATGACCGTGTTGTGCCACGGAAGGTGAATTAAATAAAAGGCTCATACAGATCTTAGCACGCTGGAAGCCTGCTTGTAGCTGGTTGGTTCTTACAACAATAAGGGTGTATCCTAAGATGTAACGTCTACTCTCGTGTTAGACTCTTGTATATCACCTACCTTCATCGTTTCCAGGTGATGTACCTGAACCCCTGTGGGACGAATCCAACAGGGACGTGTATGGACGAGACCAGACGTCGTGATATATACAACATCGCCTGCGAGAATGATTTCATTATCCTCGAGGATGACCCATACTACTTCATTCAGTTTACAGAGGTCAGTTTATGTCTGGGTCATGTATATACCTTCTGAGTCTTCTCAGATGCTCCTGCATCTCCATGACCGAAGGAACACCATCGTAGGGACGTCTCGTCCGATGCCTTTAACTTTTACACTAATACAATATGTTTTCTTCAGTCTTTAACCTGTGTGAAAGGCGTCCTTACATCATCACCCTCCTGCAGGTGGTGCGTCCTTCCCTACGTGTATACATGATGTCACCCTGACCTCTGATGCAGTAGTACCAACTGGTGATGATCACTAACCATTCCTTGACTTTATTACTCGGGAGAAGGTTCCTCCCTCCAATACAAATATTATATATAACTGTCTGAAGCTTCCCCTTCCAAAGCGAAGGCTTGGCTTGCGGCCAAATTGCTTTACATTGTCATCTGAATCGTCAAACTCTTGCAGAAAAAGCTTCCGAGTTTCTTAAGTCTGGACACAGAGGGCCGGGTGCTGCGAGTGGACACGTTCTCCAAGATTCTATCTCCAGGGCTGCGTGTAGGGTACGTCACTGCCCCCAAACCATTCGTAGAAAAGATGAATGTGGTCGGCATCGTAGCTTACAGTCATTGCACAACGCTCCCACAGGTAGGTAAATATTAAGCATGAGCATAAATAGGTGTTACCAGACTCTGCTCGCACGGGAGTAAATCGAAAGTGAAAAGTCACCCCAGGCGAGTCTGTACCGTTAAAAATACAGTCTCGTCAAGAAACTTCTCACTCCAAAGGAATCTACATTTCCCAGCTATTGGAACTAGTAAAGCCTTGGGTAACACCAAGGACTCTTTCCTAAAAACTGATCACCATTATGGCTTCCGTAAGGCGAGATCCAGTGGTGATACTTTTCCCTATCTTACTAACGTCTGGTCATCATTCCTGAAAGACTTTGGGGAGTTAAGTGTGGTTGCCCTTAACATATCTAAGGCTTTTGAAAGGACGTGGCATCGGGGTCTCATCTTTAAGCTCCTCTCTTTTGGCTTCCTTCTCCCATTTGCTCCATCATACCTAGCTCCCTCGCTGGCCGATCTCCATCAACAGCGGTGTCCCTCAAGGTTCTGTTCTGTTCCCTGCACTTTTTCTCCTTTTTTCAACGATTTCCTCTCCTCCACAAATAATCCAGTGCACTTATATGCAGCACTGCATTCATTCACATCCTCCAATTCTGCTCCCTCTTCTCTCACTCGATCTGCATCTCGACAAAGCTTCCTCAATAAATTCGGGCAGGATATCTCAGTGGGGTACGCAAAATCTTAAGTTTAATTCAAGGCCCCCAAGACCCAGTTTCTACTCATCTCTCGGCCGAAAACTCCTCACAACTCCCCTCTCTCCTTTGACGGTTCTCTAGATTCACCCTTTGACTCAATAAACATACTTGGCATTACTGTAACATCCACTCTTTCTTGGGAACCCACATCACAGGAATAGCCAAGTCTGTCTCAAAGAAACTGGGTGTCCTGTTTAGATGTCGAAACTTCTCTTCTGAACAGTTGCTCCGTTTATACAAGGAATTGATTCGTCCTTGTATAGGAGTACTGGTCTCACATTTGAGGTGGTTCTAGCTCTGCATCCTTACTAAAGTAGGGAACGGCGATCAGGAATGAATATATTCATACACAGTAAAAGTACAAAAATAGAATATCTCGTTTCATTTTTTTTCTTTAACTAGGAATCATTATGCTAGCGTTAACCTAACCCGACACAGGTCATGATATGTAACCTTCTGCGCAAGTGGGGTCCTGAAGGATTCGCGGAACAAACCACGAAGGTTTGTCAGCTGTACCGAACTCGACGGGACAACATGTTGGAGGCAGCAGATAGACATCTGACAGGTGGGTCCACGCCCGCCTCGCCATGGATACAAATCGAGTGTACAACCCAGCAATTATAGACTCTTATCTGCTTCCAAAATTCTGGAAGAGTCCCCATATGTTAGCCTTGTGGATTCCTTTATGAGCACTGATCCCAGTTTCCCCAAAGGAGTGCATCATTTCCATGCTCCTAGATGTAGCGCACAGCTTTAGGCTACATGAGCCTCAAGAGAGGAGACACTGACACTGGAGCGTTTGTTTAGATGTGGGTCATTGTGTATGTGTGTGTGTGTGTGGGGGGGGATCTCTTGTCTGTTTTCTTAGCGCTACCTCGCTGACGCGGGAAACGGCTATCAAGTATTTTATATATATATATATATATATATATATATATATATATATATATATATATATATATATATATATATATATATATATATATAAATATAGTGGTTTCAATGGATTATCAAAACTCCTACTGAAGTGCGATTGTACCCTTTCATAAAATCATCAAGGACAAGTGTGATCTTCGTATCGCACATGATATCTGATGCAATCTCTTTATCATGGGCTCCCCGTGAATCGAACCCGGGTCTTATGCGCTGCGGCCGGGTACTCTGACCGTTTATTTTACCTCCTTGTGGCCCTGGTGGTCAGGCCACCTTCCTGTCACGCGGATGACCCGACTTCGCATCCCCGGGGGCGCCCAGCGGTAAATAGTTTACTTATGTAACCTTTCTTTACCATCATCTACCGCAGGACTGTGCGAGTGGACGGTACCAGCGGGTGGATTCTTCCTCTGGCTCAAGGTAGGCTGATATTACGGTTATCATCTGGAGTGGCCATCAATAATGTGTCATTCTTCATGCAACTGCTAACATTTACTTGGTCTGGCTGGGCGACAGTGGGGGAATGGTTGTATGACGACTGGCTTGGCTGAGAGATGACATATCATTAAGCAGCCCCCATGGACGCATTATGTTGGGGGGTTTCTGCAGCTCTGAGGCTGCGCTCAACGCAGCAGCAGGGAAAATGACAGACTGAAGCAAGGTCCTCTTCAGAACTGTGTACCTTTCTATCTACAGATGAGACAACCCTGCTACATTTTTCTTTTCTAAAGAGATTCTTTTTTTCTTTTATAAATACAATTCTCAACTATCTTGACGAAAGAAAAATCATGATGTGTAAATGTCAGTTTGAGAGAGAGATTTCCAGAAAACCAGAACCACAAACGTACGTTGCAGAAATAAGACGTGCGACCCACGATGATTGTGACCTGCGACTTGACGAAAGGGGGGGCTCGTCGCTCTGACCTGCCGTCGAGAGTCAGGCGACAGCTCTTGTGTGCAAGTCACCACTTTCCCTCTATGCCATTTCTTTAAACATTTTGCTGAATCAGTCATCAAATCCTTTTCCATTTGTTTCATTCCCATGGTGCGGGGACACAAAGAGTCTAAGCTTCCAGAATGGATGAGATCCCATAGTCTCAATCTCAGTTACAGTACCTGACTAAGCATAGGGCCCTGTTGGCCAAACATTAACCATAGACGACCAGATCAAAAAATATTCGCTGTATCCGCCTGCATTTCTTTTCCCTCCTGGCAACATACTCTCTGAGTAGAGTGTGGTTTCTTAAGGTCATTTTCATTTATTCCTGGGGCACTGAGTATCATTTCCTAAACTGTCCGTGATAAGTATGGGAATATGAATATATTTTTCTTTTTAAGTCCACGACCGACATCATTCGCGCGCTCCTTTAGTTACAAGTTTAGAGGTATTTCGTTTTTAAGATTCTGATCGATTTTCTAATCATGCCTGAGGCAATTTTCATGTCTAATGACTCACACTACCACAAACTTTAGCCACGAAAGAACACATTGGTCTGTTCCTATCTGCATTCATCTGTATACAGGATTTGCATTATCCGTCAATGAATGAAACCTTGAAAGAGAGGCAATCTACTACCTTTTTTATACAGTCTTTAAGTGAAACAGATTAAGCCCTACCCCGGCTACCGTGAAATGAAGATGATTTACAGAACACATGGTTACACGTAAAATACTTACAAAACAACATGGTTACACGTAAAATACTTACAAAACAACATGGTCACACGTAAAATATTTACAAAACAACATGGTTACACGTAAAATACTTACAAAACAACATGGTTACACGTAAAATACTTACAAAACAACATGGTTACACGTAAAATATTTACAAAACAACATGGTTACACGTAAAATATTTACAAAACAACATGGTTACACGTAAAATATTTACAGAACAACATGGTTACACGTAAAATATTTTTAGCTCAGGTGCTGCAGAATCAGACGAGTTCTCACCGTGGGTCTGACCTCGTCCTTGTAATGCATTGCAGGTGCTGGGAGTGAAGGATACCCGGACACTAGTCATGGAAAGAGGGCTGGAAAGGAGCGTGCTGTTGGTGCCTGGGTATGACTTCCAGGTAGACAAGATGCAGCCTAGCCCGTACATCAGAGTGTCCTACTCGTATGCGACAGTGGAGCAGATGGACAAGGTCAGCAGTGGCTTACGTTACCCTGTACTTAACTGTCAAAGTGTGACTGACATTACAGGCTAGGTCGGTGAGGGGCGGAGATTGTGTTGTGATTCTTGCAGATGCACGAGAAGCGCGTTATGGAAAAAAAAAAAAGACGGTGTGTAAATTCTTGTATAAAGCTTTGTGTGTATGAAAATAATGAGAGATTACTCCCACAGGCTTTCAGAATTCTCGCCGAGATAATTGAGGATGAGAAACGCGATTCCAAGACTCCCTAAAGGGCGAGAAAAACCTTCTTATTAGCATTAGCATTAGGGTGTTACTCGCACTGCTCCCACATGGATACAAGGACTGTATACGTGGCCTCTGTGTCATCAAATGCACCTTACCTGACAACGCAGCGGTCGACAGAGTACTGGAAGGAAGGGAAATAAAGATCGACATACCTGTAGTTATAATGATTTAATCCTCATCTTGTCAAGTGTTGGTGCGACCGGCTGAGTGTAAATGTCGTACTTATTCATACTCACATGAAGTCAGTCAGTTGCCTATATTCATCTCACCCTTTCCCTTTCTTGTCATTCTCTCTCTCTCTCTCTCTCTCTCTCTCTCTCTCTCTCTCTCTCTCTCTCTCTCTCTCTCTCTCTCTCTCTCTCTCCACACACACACATTTCTAAAGCATCTTTCACTTCTTAAACCCCCCCAAAAAAAACAACCCCAGCAAGTGCAGCCACTACCTGCTCTTTTACAACGGATCAGCACCACAGCTCCATTTACAAATTTATAGACTGTAATTTCCGTTAATTCCTACAACGCCTGTAGGGTCTACAACTCTTGCAGGCTCTACAATAATCATAAGTTTTGCAACACTTGTGGACTGTGCGACACTTGTAGGCAGTACAACGCCTGTGGGCTCTACATCCTTTGTGGATTATACATCACTTGCAAGTTCTACAACACTTGTAGGCTCATCACATGCAGGTTCCACAACACTTGTAACTTCTACATCATTTGCAAACTCTACGACACTTGTAGACTCAAAATCCTCACGTATGCAACAGTTTCTACGTAGACCAACAATGACTAGGATGCCCCAGGTTCCAGTATAGCGGTCCCCACCTGAACATAACTCCTTAATGTTACATTACAGATGCTCATGGTAGTATCTTTGACCTACTTTACTCCTGAGTGATGGGGAAGTGGTTTCATTCTTTCGACTGAAAAGATAGCAATACGTGTCCTGGCTGACATTCTTGAAAAGGAAGTCACATTTACTTTGGGGAAGATAGATTCATGAGCCGAGTAGTTGATGCAAGTTTTCAAGACGTGTTGAACACAAGCGTTTCATACCGTTGTATATGAAATACACCAGCTGCAGGGGATGAGGAAGACAGATATATGAAGTTGTATATAAAATATACCAGCTGCAGGAGACGAGGAAGACAGATGCATGAACTAGGAGCAGTTCATATATCTGTCTACCGTGTGTTCACATCACACAGACCAAGTAATACCTAATGTTGCTGAACTCTACTGTCGAATCAAAGACGACCTTCACCAGTAAAGATTGGCGGGAAAGTCTTTTCATTGTCATTATATGATTTGTGACTGATAATTCTTCAAGATGCTTCACACTCCCGCCCCTCATATTCGCCTTCTACGTTACGTACGACGCTGGCAATCGTTTATGGAACTGTTCTTGATTAGAGAGAGAGAGAGAGAGAGAGAGAGAGAGAGAGAGAGAGAGAGAGAGAGAGAGAGAGAGAGAGAGAGAGAGAGTGTGTGTTTGTGTGTGCTACATACATAAATACACAGACCCTCCCTAAGTTCAAGCGAGGTGGTCTGGCCTTAATAATTAAAAAAAAAAAAAAAAAGGAAGTCCCCCTTAAAAGCAGTAAAAGAAAAGAATAGCAAGGAAAAAGCTCTTTCTCCTCACCATCACACACTCCCTCTGGCAAAATGCCGAAGGGAAAAACAAGAAA
Source organism: Panulirus ornatus (assembly GCF_036320965.1). NCBI lineage: Eukaryota > Metazoa > Arthropoda > Malacostraca > Decapoda > Palinuridae > Panulirus > Panulirus ornatus. The sequence continues at coordinate 15,018,757 of NC_092279.1, forward strand.
AAAGAGAACCCTTGCAGGATAATCATGCCTGAAGGGAATTTGTATAGGAAAGTCATAAGGTGGAATGAACATGGTATGCATCACTTCACCAACGACATGCATCCCTTCACTTTCTGTGATGAAGACAGTAGCCAGGGTGAACTTGAGCCCCAGCCTCTCGAGTTACCATGTCTGTTATTCCTAATGTCAAAAAATGCTGCGATAATCATTTCTTGCTTTGTCAAGGCAGACGACACGGGGTAATCAATGATGATGATAGCACGTTATCGCCTCATGGTCCGGGAGATAACAGTGGTTAAGAAGGCATTATAATACACCACTACTCTATGATGATACGTTACAGGAAGCTTTTTAGAAGTTCAGGAAAATAACATTCATTGCTTTTTTTTTTTTTTTCCTTATCGTGGATGGTGAATAATTCATAAAATCAAACGAGATTCGTATGGCATGATCTGGAACCAGAGAGAGAAAAAGAGAGAGAGAGAGAGAGAGAGAGAGAGAGAGAGAGAGAGAGAGAGAGAGAGAGAGAGAGAGAGAGAGAGAGAGAGAGAGAGAGAGAGAATGACAAAAAGAAAGACAGGAGGTGTCTAGGGAAACTAAGTATATGCGAGTGCGAGTATAAATAATGTATCCACACTCACAACACTTTAGATTTACACGTGAAACGTGTTGCACCTGACAAAATGAGGAGTAAATCATTATAACGCTACAGGTATGTCAAGCTTTATTTCACTTCCTTCCAGTACCTTGTTGACTGCTGCGTTGTCAGGTGAGGTACATCTGACGTCACGGAAGCCAGTGACAAGCCTTACATCCATGTGGGAGCGAGCGGCAGGTACATGCAACACCCTAAGTCTCAATGCTATAAAAGGGTTTTTCTCCCCCACTAGGGAGTCTTGGACTCTTGTTTTTCTTCCACAATAATCTCAGCGAGAATTTCGAGAGCCTGTAAGAATAATCTCTCATTATCTTCATATACACAAAGTTTTACAAATATACTCCACACCTTACAGTTAAGTACAGGGTAACGTAAACCACTGCTAACCTTGTCTATGTGCTCCACTGTCGCAGACGAGTAGGACACTCTGATGTACGGGCAAGGCTGCTGCTCCTTTGCCTTAAACACACACCCAGGCGTGAAATGCACGTCCCTCTTCAGCCCTCTTTCCATCACTAGTATCCAGGTATCCGTCACTCCCAGCACCTGCGGTACATATAGGGACGAGTTCAAACCCACGGGCGAGAACCCATCTGATTTCGAGGCACCTGAGCTAATAACTCACTCTTCTCATTAGGGGTCCGGCCTTGATGTAGACTAAACTAGTCTTCATATAACCATTCCCACTGTATTCCAGCCAAACCTAAATCATGTCAAGAACCGTAATATCAGCCTACCTTGATCCAGAGGAACATGCCACCTGCTGGTATCGTCCATTCGCACAGTCCTGCAGTGGATGGTAAGGAAAGGTTAGACATATATTCACCCAGACTGAGACAGGTATATGCGAATCTTCTCTTGAGCAGTTACACAATCCCTAAACCCTCGCAGTTACACAATCCCTAAACACTCGCAGTTACACAATCCCTAAACCCTCGCAGTTACACAATCCCTAAACCCTCGCAGTTACACAATCCCTAAACACTCGCAGTTACACAATCCCTAAACCCTCGCAGTTACACAATCCCTAAACCCTCGCAGTTACACAATCCCTAAACCCCCTTCTCTGGGGCTGCTTCGAGTCTGCCCTTCTAGCAGGAGCAGGGATATGGTAGGTTTCCCATCCTGGTGGTGGGGTCACTGGTAAACAAGTAGAGCAACGCATGCCAACACACGACTAACAACCAGATGATCATATCAAAACTTCCTCCTGTTTCAAAATGTACTGAAGTGGGGACTGAGTGTACGGGAGAAACAAGTGTGGGGAGGGGGGGGAGTTTTTTTTTTACATGACTCACTACTAATAAACTCCCCCCCCCCCCAAATCTAGAAATATAGGTGGGGAGGGAGGGTCTTCCACGTGCGCTTTACGCACGATTTTTGTTTCTACTACGTTTGGTGAAGGGTTGGGACCCACCTGTCAGGTGTCTGTCTGCTGCATTCAGCGTGGCGTCTCGACGGGCGCGGTACAGCTGGCAGACCTTCTTCACATGCTGCATGAACCCTTCGTGCCCCCACGTGCACAGCAGTTCACTGAGCAGCACCTGTGGAGTAGTGGAAGGCGAGTTAAGTAAAACTCGTGAGAGAAAAGAAGAAATATCCTATTTTCTTAGCTACCTCCTCCTCTGCTGCTGGCTTTTTTTCTGTGTGTGTGTGTGTGTGTGTGTGTGTGTGTGTGTGTGGGGGGGAGGAAGAACTGAACACACGTTATATTAATGGTCCTTAACAGAGTGAAACGGAGTATTGTTCTCGCCAAACAGGGTGTAGTTATAAAACTACTGATGCACATGATACAGAGGACTTCCTCGGTGCTGCCCTGGGCGGAGGGGTGTCGACCCTGGGCTTTAAGAAGGTAACCATGCCACCCGCTGCCTCTCCCGCTAGCTTATCAGTTCACCGATTCCTCTGTGTGTGTGTGTGTGTGTGTGTGTGTGTGTGTTGTGCAGCTTATTAGGTGCAACATATAATAGAACGAACCAATGCATATTTAGCTAATATAGCGATACATAAGAGGATATATCATGAATATATAAGCTTATGGATATACCATAATATATATATATATATATATATATATATATATATATATATATATATATATATATATATATATATATGCTCGCACAAACAGCTTTCGTGTGGTATGGTTTCACTCCATTTTTCTTCTTTCTTGCTTATTGTGCAGCTTGTTCGAAAGTTGCTAACTTCCTGACTACTTTTTACATCCTTTTCTTGAAGCTAATGTTTTCATCTATGCTTTCGATCAGACCCGGTGAACATCCCAATTTACGGTTAACCATAGAAAACTGTTGGTGGCTCTGTGAAGCTTCCGCGGCCGTATTAACCTAATTGGATCGCATTTCGTCTCTGCCTTATTTACCTTCTCTGCCCCATTAGTCAGACTTGGGCATGATATGATCACTTGTTTTACAAAGGTGATTCATCACACGGGGTCCTCTGAATATCTGTGCTACTACGAGTGGAAAATTTTCCTATACACACTCAAGAAAGTTACGCTCCTTTACGATTCCCTGTCTCCCATGGAATTCTAGTATTACAAAGTCTGTCTCTCTACACCTGAAATTATTCATCATCTCCGCGGAGGATGAATTTTTCTCTCTCACTTACCCTCCTGGTTGTTTACCTTCGCTGTTTATCATCGCATGTTTGTTCCGGATCGTTAAAGCCCTTTGGAGGATTTTACAGTGTCAACACCACTGTGCATCTCTTTCCCTCCTTTGTTCAACCCATCATGTTCACTATCTCCTAAAACTGAAGGCAGTCTTCTTATCAGGTAGCCCAAACCTCCTCATTCTTTGTCCTGTCATTCCCTTCTTTGCTACAACGTGTCCCTGCTTCTGCTCGGGGTGCAGCCTTAAGGAAGAGATGCAAGGAACCCCATAAAGGAGGTCCTGGGGGGGTCATACAATTAATATATAGTAGATTCTTCGGCCCGCCTCGAACCTTGCTTCGAAGCTTCAATCTTTTTTGGGCTGTGAAGCTTCGATCATTTTCTATGTTATCTTAGCGGCCGGACGTGACCACACAAACACTCCCTTCATTATATATCTCACAGGCCACCCCATGGCATGGCCTCCCCTTCCCTCGATCTCCCCACCCACCTCCTTTCCCACCCAAGACATCCCCGCCCCCTCTGCAAGGACCTCTCCTTCCCAGACCCCCTAGTGACTCCTACATGACACCCCCTTCCCCTGAAGACCGCCATCCCGTGCATAAACCTCCTCTCCCCAGTGGTCGCACTGACCTTGGTAACCTGTCTGGTCTCGACCATGGTGGTCCGTGCTGAAAGTGGTCCACTCAAACACGCTCTTAATTACATATACAGCATTTCTTTTCGATTTTTTTTTTTCTTTTTCGTGAAAATACTGCACTAGAAAAGCGTTCATACTAGTGCTTTTTAGCCATGACCCAAAATTTCCACCACGTCTAAGGCCCATCCATTCTGCCGTTTTGGATGAATATGTTCTAACCGCGTATATATATATATATATATATATATATATATATATATATATATATATATATATATATATATATATATATATATATATATATATATATATTTTTTTTTTTCAAACTATTCGCCATTTCCCGCATTAGCGTGGTAGCGTTAAGAACAGAGGACTGGGCCTTGAGGGAATACCCTCACCTGGCCCAATTCTCTGTTCCTTCTTTTGGAAAAAAAAAAAAAAAAAAAAAAAAAAAAAAAAAAAAAACGAGAGGGGAGGATTTCCAGCCCCCCGCTCCCTCCCCTTTTAGTCGCCTTCTGCGATACGCAGGGAATACGTGGGAAGTATTCTTTCTCCCCTATCCCCAGGGATATATATATATATATATATATGTATATATATATATATATATATATATATATATATATATATATATATATATATATATATATATATATATATATATATATATATATGTATACACACACACACACAGACGGCCACACCATTGCTTTACTACAACGATCTTTCGCCTACCTGTGGGAGCGCTGTGCACTGAAGGACGGAGTCTGAGACGCTCATTATCAACCTCTCTGCGAGGGGTTTGGGTGCAGTGACGTACCCTACACGCAGCCCTGCAGATAGAATCTTGGAGAACGAGTCCACTCGCAGCACCCGGCCCTCTGTGTCCAGACTCAAGAAACTGGGAGGGGTTTTCTGCAAGAGTTTGACGATTCAGACGACAATGTGTCAAGCAATTTGGCCGCAAGCCAAGCCTTCGCTTTGGAAGGGGAAGCTTCAGACAGTTATATATAATATTTGTATTGGAGGGAGGAACCTTCTCCCGAGTAATAAAGTCAAGGAATGGTTAGTGATCATTACCAGTTGGTACTACTGCATCAGAGGTCAGGGTGATATCATGTATACACGTAGGGAGGGACGCACCACCTGCAGGAGGGTGATGATGTAAGGACGCCTTTCACACAGGTTAAAGACTGAAGAAAACATATTGTATTAGTGTAAAAGTTAAAGGCGTCGGACCAGACGTCCCTACGATGGTGTTCCTTCAGTCATGGAGATGCAGGAGCATCTGAGAAGACGCAGAAGGTATATACATGACCCAGACATAAACTCACCTCTGTAAACTGAATGAAGTAGTACGGGTCGTCCTCGAGGACAATGAAGTCATTCTCGCAGGCGATGTTGTATATATCACGACGTCTGGTCTCGTCCATACACGTCCCTGTTGGATTCGTCCCACAGGGGTTCAGGTACATCATCTGGAAAAGGTGAATGATGGTCACAATGAAGTGTCCAGCCAGACGGTGAGGTATTACTCCCCCTTCAGCTTAACTCTGATCACGGAGTCAGGTCGCCCCCGAGAATGCTTCAGCTTGATCTGGGCTTCGTCGGTTCCTACCCTCGACCACACGCCCCTGCAACCTGTGTAATATCACTGTCGCCCTCACCTCACTCCGGTATTCAGCATCCTCTCGCTTATGGCCTAACCTTCAAGAGACCCTCATCTTGACACACACACACACACACACACACACACCGCAAGCCAATGGGACTTCTCGAGGCTCACCTTTATCAGGGGCCAAACATTTCTTCACTTAAGCCAGACTACCCCACCCCCCTTTTAAGCCCATTACTTCTGCAACGTCAAGACAACTCGAACTGAGTAAATTGCCGACTACATTTTACCACCCTCACCTCGGACATAGTAAATAGCCTGCAATCTAAGCAAACGAAAAAGATATTGGCCACATCTGGAGATCATTCATCTTGGTCACATGCACCTTCGCATTCCTTCAGGGAACCTTTCCGTCCTGTAGGGGGTCCAAAAACTACTCACTCCAGCCACGTACCCAGCACGTCCTCACCATGGCCAGTGTGGCAGCCAAACTCACCTTGACCACGCCATCCGTAACTGTGGCAAGAGCCTTGCGGAGGAGGTTGGGCTCCATCCCCTGACTGTCACACTGGATGCTAAGAGTACGAGCCCCAAGTCTCCGCAGCTGTTGGAAGAAGCTCATGAAAATCTTGTGTGTCACAGTTGCAGGAGGAGGAGTATTTTCCATTGTTCACAGGACCATGTCTCTAAGATCAGTGAAAAAGGTTGTTAAACAAAGGCCTGTACAGTTCTCACGTTATTTAGATATCAGCACTGTAATGAAACTCGAGTGACTTCATATTAACTATGATTTTGATGATAACACTGCCTTCCCTCTGCCACAATATGGAATACACACACACACACACACACACACACATACACACACACACACACACACACACACACACACATATATATATATATATATATATATATATATATATATATATATATATATATATATATATATATATATATATATATATATATATATATATATATATATATTGTCCCTGGCGATAGGGAAGAAAGAATACTTCCCATGTATTCCCTGCGTGTCGTAGAAGGCGACCAAAAGGGATGGAAGAGAGGAGACTGGAAATCCACCCCTCCGGTTTTACCTTTAAAAAAAAACCCAAAAAAACCATGACCCACTATTGGAAAGATCATGTAATAACAAGCGTCCTCCACCACGACGTAGTCGCCAGGGTTGAGCAGCAGGTTGCAAACCAACGACAAGCCTTGCTGGGCCCCGTAGGTCACCACTATGTCCCTTTCCGACATGCGGGGCGGTGAGTGGAACCTGTTGGTCAGTTCCTCCACCTGTTCCTTGAGCTGCTTGTACCTAAGGTCACAACAGTGCGTGTCAGGATCATTAATAGACAAAGTGATGTGTGTGTGTGTGTGTGTGTGTGTGTGTGTGTGTGTGTGTTCCATGTGTTAAGTATACAGATTCTATACTCTGAAACACCAGATATAGTTTTCTGTTTCAAAAAGCAAAAACAAGGGAAAAAGAAAACAGGACCTGTGACATGATGCTATCTCAGAACCATCTCAGACTAACCTTTCTTGGGAAGAAACTAACACTAAACACAAGGACCTGACTCAAAGATAACTGCTACTACTACTACTACTACTACTACTACTACTACTACTACTACTACTACTACTACTACTGCTGCTGCTGAGGAGGAGGAGGAGGAGGAGGAGGAGCAGCAGCGCTAAGGGTCAAGGGCAAGTTTACAAAACCATGATATGCAAATTAAAATTTACTGCTACTGATTAAACTTGAGTATCAAGTAAAATATGAGGGAACAAGAAAAAAAAAAATTAAAAATCATGAGGTATTTGCCAGAGATGCCCCTGCTGGAGACGGCATTGTCTGATTCCTCTATCTACATCAACGCATAAAAATTGCGTATCTTTAGTCTCACTTTATTTTTCAAAAAAGAAAAAAAAAGAAGGAAAACCAAACTTATCACCTCATTGGTTTCGAACGAGTGCACGGGAGCCATGAACGTTAGTCGGTTCGTGTCATGACAGAAAACCCACCCGTCTAAGCTCCCGTATTGTAGACAGGCAGTCATGAGGCGAGGGCTGACGGTGAGGCTGCTTCCGTCCAGGAGGGTGAAGCTAGCCTTAAGGAAGGGGAAGACAGACGAGTCGGTCAAGCCGTCATTCACTTGCAGCGTGTTGGCCGACACCTTGTCCTCAAATTGTTCTGAAATGGTTCACGTGAACTGCCTTAGGAGAACTACTGGGGGTCTTCATGTGTGTGTGTGTGTGTGTGTGTGTGTGTGTGTGTGTGTGTGTGTGTGTGTGTGTGGTCAGGGGATGGACGGTGCTGTGGCTTCCAGACGCTAAAACTGTGGACGTATGAAGTAATATCACTGTAAGAAGACGATGATCACAATAAACCTTTGGGTAACGGTATATCACCTTAAGGAAGGGTATATTCTATAGGGCAGGTGTGAGTATAACAGAGCTGAAAAGTAGTAAAAAAGGAAGCCTTACCAAAATGAAAAAAAAAAAAAATGTATATATGGTAGTTTAAAGCCAACTGGTTTTTAAGTAATACAAAATTAAGATGTTCTTTGCAGACTTCATACATGAGGTGTCTGGAAATGTGTGACTGCTCCCTGGTGCAACAAGTATTGCTGGACACGAGCAACAGTAACCCTGAACACTGCTTCCTAATCTTGAGTCTTAACTATACCAAGCGATCATCAGAGATACGGGCGTTCTTATTACCCCTAGACTAAGAAGAGAACAGAGCGATCAGAATATGGGAAGGTGGGGAAATAGAAGGATGAATCCACCGGCAAAGTTCAGGACTAAGAAGGGAACAGAGCGATCAGAATATGGGAAGGTACGTAAACAGAAGGATGAATCCAACGGCAAAGTTCAGGACTAAGAAGGGAACAGAGCGATCAGAATATGGGAAGGTACGTAAACAGAAGGATGAATCCACCGGCAAAGTTCAGGACTAAGAAGGGAACAGAGCGATCAGAATATGGGAAGGTACGTAAACAGAAGGATGAATCCACCGGCAGAGTTCAGGACTAAGAAGGGAACAGAGCGATCAGAATATGGGAAGGTACGTAAACAGAAGGATGAATCCACCGGCAGAGTTCAGGACTAAGAAGGGAACAGAGCGATCAGAATATGGGAAGGTACGTAAACAGAAGGATGAATCCACCGGCAGAGTTCAGGAAGAGACAGTAATACAGGTGCAGAATCAACTGTGTCACTCACTCTCGTAGGGTGGCCGGTTGACGCGTCTCGCAAGCTCCGACATATACTTCAGGTAGTTCATCTTGAAGAGGGAGGGGTTGTCTCTGTAGTACCCTGCAGACTACGGTGAAGAGAAGTGCCCGACTATGCTGAAATTTTCAGGAAAATCTATTTTTTCAAAAAAATCAAGAAAAATCCTAGGCTATATAGCCTTGGGTAATATTTTGCTCAGATTTTCAAGTTCTTCAAAATTTAATGAAACTCAGGGTATATGTGGTATTCTATTTGGTGATTAAGGATATCAAGTCAAAAGACTGCATTACGTAAAATTGAGCGCTTAACCACATGTTTAATATTAATTATAATTAATCATATTAATATAATAATTACTCGACTAATTACACGAATCTTAAAGTTATAACCAAAGATTGTCATTCAACACACGTACAAGGATCTATGCTGAAATTTTCAGGAAAATCTATTTTTTCAAAAAAATCAAGAAAAATCCTATTTTCCTATAGCCTTGGGTAATATTTTGCTCAGATTTTCAAGTTCTTCAGATTTTAATGAAACTCAGGGTATATGTGGTATTCTATATGGTGATTAAGGATATCGAGTCAAAAGACTGCATTTCGTAAAATTGAGCGCTTAACCACATATTTAATATTAATAATTAATTAAATTAAAATGCTAATTACTCGACTAATTACACGAATCTTAAGGTTATAACCAAAGATAGTCATTCAACACACGTACAAGGATCTATGCTGAAATTTTCAGGAAAATCTATTTTTTTCAAAAAAATCAAGAAAAATCCTAGGCTATAGCCTTGGGTAATATTTTGCTCAGATTTTCAAGTTCTTCAGATTTTAATGAAACTCAGGGTATATGTGGTATTCTATATGGTGATTAAGGATATCGAGTCAAAAGACTGCATTTCGTAAAATTGAGCGCTTAACCACATATTTAATATTAATTATAGTTAATTATATTAATATGCTAATTACTCGACTAATTACACGAATCTTAAGGTTATAACCAAAGATTGTCATTCAACACACGTACAAGGATCTATGCTGAAATTTTCAGGAAAATCTATTTTTTCAAAAAAATCAAGAAAAATCCTAGGCTATAGCCTTGGGTAATATTTGCTCAGATTTTCAAGTTCTTCAGATTTTAATGAAACTCAGGGTATATGTGGTATTCTATATGGTGATTAAGGATATCGAGTCAAAAGACTGCATTTCGTAAAATTGAGCGCTTAACCACATATTTAATATTAATTATAGTTAATTATATTAATATGCTAATTACTCGACTAATTACACGAATCTTAAGGTTATAACCAAAGATTGTCATTCAACACACGTACAAGGATCTATGCTGAAATTTTCAGGAAAATCTATTTTTTTCAAAAAAATCAAGAAAAATCCTAGCTAGCCTTGGGTAATATTTTGCTCAGATTTTCAGGTTCTTCAGATTTTAATGAAACTCAGGGTATATGTGGTATTCTATATGGTGATTAAGGATATCGAGTCAAAAGACTGCATTTCGTAAAATTGAGCGCTTAACCACATATTTAATATTAATTATAATTAATTATATTAATATGCTAATTACTCGACTAATTACACGAATCTTAAGGTTATAACCAAAGATTGTCATTCAACACACGTACAAGGATCTATGCTGAAATTTTCAGGAAAATCTATTTTTTTCAAAAAAATCAAGAAAAATCCTAGGCTATAGCCTTGGGTAATATTTTGCTCAGATTTTCAAGTTCTTCAGATTTTAATGAAACTCAGGGTATATGTGGTATTCTATATGGTGATTAAGGATATCGAGTCAAAAGACTGCATTTCGTAAAATTGAGCGCTTAACCACATATTTAATATTAATTATAATTAATTATATTAATATGCTAATTACTCGACTAATTACACGAATCTTAAGGTTATAACCAAAGATTGTCATTCAACACACGTACAAGGATCTATGCTGAAATTTTCAGGAAAATCTATTTTTTCAAAAAAATCAAGAAAAATCCTAGGCTGTAATATTTTGCTCAGATTTTCAAGTTCTTCAGATTTTAATGAAACTCAGGGTATATGTGGTATTCTATATGGTGATTAAGGATATCGAGTCAAAAGACTGCATTTCGTAAAATTGAGCGCTTAACCACATATTTAATATTAATTATAATTAATTATATTAATATGCTAATAACTCGACTAATTACACGAATCTTAAGGTTATAACCAAAGATTGTCATTCAACACACGTACAAGGATCTATGCTGAAATTTTCAGGAAAATCTATTTTTTCAAAAAAATCAAGAAAAATCCTAGGCTATATAATATTTTGCTCAGATTTTCAAGTTCTTCAGATTTTAATGAAACTCAGGGTATATGTGGTATTCTATATGGTGATTAAGGATATCGAGTCAAAAGACTGCATTTCGTAAAATTGAGCGCTTAACCACATATTTAATATTAATTATAATAAATTATATTAATATGCTAATTACTCGACTAATTACACGAATCTTAAGGTTATAACCAAAGATTGTCATTCAACACACGTACAAGGATCTATGCTGAAATTTTCAGGAAAATCTATTTTTTCAAAAAATCAAGAAAAATCCTGGGGTAATATTTTGCTCAGATTTTCAAGTTCTTCAGATTTTAATGAAACTCAGGGTATATGTGGTATTCTATATGGTGATTAAGGATATCGAGTCAAAAGACTGCATTTCGTAAAATTGAGCGCTTAACCACATATTTAATATTAATTAATTAATTATATTAATATGCTAATTACTCGACTAATTACACGAATCTTAAGGTTATAACCAAAGATTGTCATTCAACACACGTACAAGGATCTATGCTGAAATTTTCAGGAAAATCTATTTTTTCAAAAAAATCAAGAAAAATCCTAGGCTATAGCCTTGGGTAATATTTTGCTCAGATTTTCAAGTTCTTCAGATTTTAATGAAACTCAGGGTATATGTGGTATTCTATATGGTGATTAAGGATATCGAGTCAAAAGACTGCATTTCGTAAAATTGAGCGCTTAACCACATATTTAATATTAATTATAATTAATTATATTAATATGCTAATTACTCGACTAATTACACGAATCTTAAGGTTATAACCAAAGATTGTCATTCAACACACGTACAAGGATCTATGCTGAAATTTTCAGGAAAATCTATTTTTTCAAAAAAATCAAGAAAAATCCTTAGCTTGGGTAATATTTTGCTCAGATTTTCAAGTTCTTCAGATTTTAATGAAACTCAGGGTATATGTGGTATTCTATATGGTGATTAAGGATATCGAGTCAAAAGACTGCATTTCGTAAAATTGAGCGCTTAACCACATATTTAATATTAATTATAATTAATTATATTAATATGCTAATTACTCGACTAATTACACGAATCTTAAGGTTATAACCAAAGATTGTCATTCAACACACGTACAAGGATCTATGCTGAAATTTTCAGGAAAATCTATTTTTTCAAAAAAATCAAGAAAAATCCTAGGCTATAGCCTTGGGTAATATTTTGCTCAGATTTTCAAGTTCTTCAGATTTTAATGAAACTCAGGGTATATGTGGTATTCTATATGGTGATTAAGGATATCGAGTCAAAAGACTGCATTTCGTAAAATTGAGCGCTTAACCACATATTTAATATTAATTATAATTAATTATATTAATATGCTAATTACTCGACTAATTACACGAATCTTAAGGTTATAACCAAAGATTGTCATTCAACACACGTACAAGGATCTATGCTGAAATTTTCAGGAAAATCTATTTTTTCAAAAAAATCAAGAAAAATCCTAGGCTATAGCCTTGGGTAATATTTTGCTCAGATTTTCAAGTTCTTCAGATTTTAATGAAACTCAGGGTATATGTGGTATTCTATATGGTGATTAAGGATATCGAGTCAAAAGACTGCATTTCGTAAAATTGAGCGCTTAACCACATATTTAATATTAATTATAATTAATTATATTAATATGCTAATTACTCGACTAATTACACGAATCTTAAGGTTATAACCAAAGATTGTCATTCAACACACGTACAAGGATCTATGCTGAAATTTTCAGGAAAATCTATTTTTTCAAAAAAATCAAGAAAAATCCTAGGCTATAGCCTTGGGTAATATTTTGCTCAGATTTTCAAGTTCTTCAGATTTTAATGAAACTCAGGGTATATGTGGTATTCTATATGGTGATTAAGGATATCGAGTCAAAAGACTGCATTTCGTAAAATTGAGCGCTTAACCACATATTTAATATTAATTATAATTAATTATATTAATATGCTAATTACTCGACTAATTACACGAATCTTAAGGTTATAACCAAAGATTGTCATTCAACACACGTACAAGGATCTATGCTGAAATTTTCAGGAAAATCTATTTTTTCAAAAAAATCAAGAAAAATCCTAGGCTATAGCCTTGGGTAATATTTTGCTCAGATTTTCAAGTTCTTCAGATTTTAATGAAACTCAGGGTATATGTGGTATTCTATATGGTGATTAAGGATATCGAGTCAAAAGACTGCATTTCGTAAAATTGAGCGCTTAACCACATATTTAATATTAATTATAATTAATTATATTAATATGCTAATTACTCGACTAATTACACGAATCTTAAGGTTATAACCAAAGATTGTCATTCAACACACGTACAAGGATCTATGCTGAAATTTTCAGGAAAATCTATTTTTTCAAAAAAATCAAGAAAAATCCTAGGCTATAGCCTTGGGTAATATTTTGCTCAGATTTTCAAGTTCTTCAGATTTTAATGAAACTCAGGGTATATGTGGTATTCTATATGGTGATTAAGGATATCGAGTCAAAAGACTGCATTTCGTAAAATTGAGCGCTTAACCACATATTTAATATTAATTATAATTAATTATATTAATATGCTAATTACTCGACTAATTACACGAATCTTAAGGTTATAACCAAAGATTGTCATTCAACACACGTACAAGGATCTATGCTGAAATTTTCAGGAAAATCTATTTTTTCAAAAAAATCAAGAAAAATCCTAGGCTATAGCCTTGGGTAATATTTTGCTCAGATTTTCAAGTTCTTCAGATTTTAATGAAACTCAGGGTATATGTGGTATTCTATATGGTGATTAAGGATATCGAGTCAAAAGACTGCATTTCGTAAAATTGAGCGCTTAACCACATATTTAATATTAATTATAATTAATTATATTAATATGCTAATTACTCGACTAATTACACGAATCTTAAGGTTATAACCAAAGATTGTCATTCAACACACGTACAAGGATCTATGCTGAAATTTTCAGGAAAATCTATTTTTTCAAAAAAATCAAGAAAAATCCTAGGCTATAGCCTTGGGTAATATTTTGCTCAGATTTTCAAGTTCTTCAGATTTTAATGAAACTCAGGGTATATGTGGTATTCTATATGGTGATTAAGGATATCGAGTCAAAAGACTGCATTTCGTAAAATTGAGCGCTTAACCACATATTTAATATTAATTATAATTAATTATATTAATATGCTAATTACTCGACTAATTACACGAATCTTAAGGTTATAACCAAAGATTGTCATTCAACACACGTACAAGGATCTATGCTGAAATTTTCAGGAAAATCTATTTTTTCAAAAAAATCAAGAAAAATCCTAGGCTATAGCCTTGGGTAATATTTTGCTCAGATTTTCAAGTTCTTCAGATTTTAATGAAACTCAGGGTATATGTGGTATTCTATATGGTGATTAAGGATATCGAGTCAAAAGACTGCATTTCGTAAAATTGAGCGCTTAACCACATATTTAATATTAATTATAATTAATTATATTAATATGCTAATTACTCGACTAATTACACGAATCTTAAGGTTATAACCAAAGATTGTCATTCAACACACGTACAAGGATCTATGCTGAAATTTTCAGGAAAATCTATTTTTTCAAAAAAATCAAGAAAAATCCTAGGCTATAGCCTTGGGTAATATTTTGCTCAGATTTTCAAGTTCTTCAGATTTTAATGAAACTCAGGGTATATGTGGTATTCTATATGGTGATTAAGGATATCGAGTCAAAAGACTGCATTTCGTAAAATTGAGCGCTTAACCACATATTTAATATTAATTATAATTAATTATATTAATATGCTAATTACTCGACTAATTACACGAATCTTAAGGTTATAACCAAAGATTGTCATTCAACACACGTACAAGGATCTATGCTGAAATTTTCAGGAAAATCTATTTTTTCAAAAAAATCAAGAAAAATCCTAGGCTATAGCCTTGGGTAATATTTTGCTCAGATTTTCAAGTTCTTCAGATTTTAATGAAACTCAGGGTATATGTGGTATTCTATATGGTGATTAAGGATATCGAGTCAAAAGACTGCATTTCGTAAAATTGAGCGCTTAACCACATATTTAATATTAATTATAATTAATTATATTAATATGCTAATTACTCGACTAATTACACGAATCTTAAGGTTATAACCAAAGATTGTCATTCAACACACGTACAAGGATCTATGCTGAAATTTTCAGGAAAATCTATTTTTTCAAAAAAATCAAGAAAAATCCTAGGCTATAGCCTTGGGTAATATTTTGCTCAGATTTTCAAGTTCTTCAGATTTTAATGAAACTCAGGGTATATGTGGTATTCTATATGGTGATTAAGGATATCGAGTCAAAAGACTGCATTTCGTAAAATTGAGCGCTTAACCACATATTTAATATTAATTATAATTAATTATATTAATATGCTAATTACTCGACTAATTACACGAATCTTAAGGTTATAACCAAAGATTGTCATTCAACACACGTACAAGGATCTATGCTGAAATTTTCAGGAAAATCTATTTTTTCAAAAAAATCAAGAAAAATCCTAGGCTATAGCCTTGG
Organism: Panulirus ornatus; assembly: GCF_036320965.1. NCBI lineage: Eukaryota > Metazoa > Arthropoda > Malacostraca > Decapoda > Palinuridae > Panulirus > Panulirus ornatus. The sequence goes on from NC_092279.1 coordinate 15,034,469, forward strand.
GTAATATTTTGCTCAGATTTTCAAGTTCTTCAGATTTTAATGAAACTCAGGGTATATGTGGTATTCTATATGGTGATTAAGGATATCGAGTCAAAAGACTGCATTTCGTAAAATTGAGCGCTTAACCACATATTTAATATTAATTATAATTAATTATATTAATATGCTAATTACTCGACTAATTACACGAATCTTAAGGTTATAACCAAAGATTGTCATTCAACACACGTACAAGGATCTATGCTGAAATTTTCAGGAAAATCTATTTTTTCAAAAAAATCAAGAAAAATCCTAGGCTATAGCCTTGGGTAATATTTTGCTCAGATTTTCAAGTTCTTCAGATTTTAATGAAACTCAGGGTATATGTGGTATTCTATATGGTGATTAAGGATATCGAGTCAAAAGACTGCATTTCGTAAAATTGAGCGCTTAACCACATATTTAATATTAATTATAATTAATTATATTAATATGCTAATTACTCGACTAATTACACGAATCTTAAGGTTATAACCAAAGATTGTCATTCAACACACGTACAAGGATCTATGCTGAAATTTTCAGGAAAATCTATTTTTTCAAAAAAATCAAGAAAAATCCTAGGCTATAGCCTTGGGTAATATTTTGCTCAGATTTTCAAGTTCTTCAGATTTTAATGAAACTCAGGGTATATGTGGTATTCTATATGGTGATTAAGGATATCGAGTCAAAAGACTGCATTTCGTAAAATTGAGCGCTTAACCACATATTTAATATTAATTATAATTAATTATATTAATATGCTAATTACTCGACTAATTACACGAATCTTAAGGTTATAACCAAAGATTGTCATTCAACACACGTACAAGGATCTATGCTGAAATTTTCAGGAAAATCTATTTTTTCAAAAAAATCAAGAAAAATCCTAGGCTATAGCCTTGGGTAATATTTTGCTCAGATTTTCAAGTTCTTCAGATTTTAATGAAACTCAGGGTATATGTGGTATTCTATATGGTGATTAAGGATATCGAGTCAAAAGACTGCATTTCGTAAAATTGAGCGCTTAACCACATATTTAATATTAATTATAATTAATTATATTAATATGCTAATTACTCGACTAATTACACGAATCTTAAGGTTATAACCAAAGATTGTCATTCAACACACGTACAAGGATCTATGCTGAAATTTTCAGGAAAATCTATTTTTTCAAAAAAATCAAGAAAAATCCTAGGCTATAGCCTTGGGTAATATTTTGCTCAGATTTTCAAGTTCTTCAGATTTTAATGAAACTCAGGGTATATGTGGTATTCTATATGGTGATTAAGGATATCGAGTCAAAAGACTGCATTTCGTAAAATTGAGCGCTTAACCACATATTTAATATTAATTATAATTAATTATATTAATATGCTAATTACTCGACTAATTACACGAATCTTAAGGTTATAACCAAAGATTGTCATTCAACACACGTACAAGGATCTATGCTGAAATTTTCAGGAAAATCTATTTTTTCAAAAAAATCAAGAAAAATCCTAGGCTATAGCCTTGGGTAATATTTTGCTCAGATTTTCAAGTTCTTCAGATTTTAATGAAACTCAGGGTATATGTGGTATTCTATATGGTGATTAAGGATATCGAGTCAAAAGACTGCATTTCGTAAAATTGAGCGCTTAACCACATATTTAATATTAATTATAATTAATTATATTAATATGCTAATTACTCGACTAATTACACGAATCTTAAGGTTATAACCAAAGATTGTCATTCAACACACGTACAAGGATCTATGCTGAAATTTTCAGGAAAATCTATTTTTTCAAAAAAATCAAGAAAAATCCTAGGCTATAGCCTTGGGTAATATTTTGCTCAGATTTTCAAGTTCTTCAGATTTTAATGAAACTCAGGGTATATGTGGTATTCTATATGGTGATTAAGGATATCGAGTCAAAAGACTGCATTTCGTAAAATTGAGCGCTTAACCACATATTTAATATTAATTATAATTAATTATATTAATATGCTAATTACTCGACTAATTACACGAATCTTAAGGTTATAACCAAAGATTGTCATTCAACACACGTACAAGGATCTATGCTGAAATTTTCAGGAAAATCTATTTTTTCAAAAAAATCAAGAAAAATCCTAGGCTATAGCCTTGGGTAATATTTTGCTCAGATTTTCAAGTTCTTCAGATTTTAATGAAACTCAGGGTATATGTGGTATTCTATATGGTGATTAAGGATATCGAGTCAAAAGACTGCATTTCGTAAAATTGAGCGCTTAACCACATATTTAATATTAATTATAATTAATTATATTAATATGCTAATTACTCGACTAATTACACGAATCTTAAGGTTATAACCAAAGATTGTCATTCAACACACGTACAAGGATCTATGCTGAAATTTTCAGGAAAATCTATTTTTTCAAAAAAATCAAGAAAAATCCTAGGCTATAGCCTTGGGTAATATTTTGCTCAGATTTTCAAGTTCTTCAGATTTTAATGAAACTCAGGGTATATGTGGTATTCTATATGGTGATTAAGGATATCGAGTCAAAAGACTGCATTTCGTAAAATTGAGCGCTTAACCACATATTTAATATTAATTATAATTAATTATATTAATATGCTAATTACTCGACTAATTACACGAATCTTAAGGTTATAACCAAAGATTGTCATTCAACACACGTACAAGGATCTATGCTGAAATTTTCAGGAAAATCTATTTTTTCAAAAAAATCAAGAAAAATCCTAGGCTATAGCCTTGGGTAATATTTTGCTCAGATTTTCAAGTTCTTCAGATTTTAATGAAACTCAGGGTATATGTGGTATTCTATATGGTGATTAAGGATATCGAGTCAAAAGACTGCATTTCGTAAAATTGAGCGCTTAACCACATATTTAATATTAATTATAATTAATTATATTAATATGCTAATTACTCGACTAATTACACGAATCTTAAGGTTATAACCAAAGATTGTCATTCAACACACGTACAAGGATCTATGCTGAAATTTTCAGGAAAATCTATTTTTTCAAAAAAATCAAGAAAAATCCTAGGCTATAGCCTTGGGTAATATTTTGCTCAGATTTTCAAGTTCTTCAGATTTTAATGAAACTCAGGGTATATGTGGTATTCTATATGGTGATTAAGGATATCGAGTCAAAAGACTGCATTTCGTAAAATTGAGCGCTTAACCACATATTTAATATTAATTATAATTAATTATATTAATATGCTAATTACTCGACTAATTACACGAATCTTAAGGTTATAACCAAAGATTGTCATTCAACACACGTACAAGGATCTATGCTGAAATTTTCAGGAAAATCTATTTTTTCAAAAAAATCAAGAAAAATCCTAGGCTATAGCCTTGGGTAATATTTTGCTCAGATTTTCAAGTTCTTCAGATTTTAATGAAACTCAGGGTATATGTGGTATTCTATATGGTGATTAAGGATATCGAGTCAAAAGACTGCATTTCGTAAAATTGAGCGCTTAACCACATATTTAATATTAATTATAATTAATTATATTAATATGCTAATTACTCGACTAATTACACGAATCTTAAGGTTATAACCAAAGATTGTCATTCAACACACGTACAAGGATCTATGCTGAAATTTTCAGGAAAATCTATTTTTTCAAAAAAATCAAGAAAAATCCTAGGCTATAGCCTTGGGTAATATTTTGCTCAGATTTTCAAGTTCTTCAGATTTTAATGAAACTCAGGGTATATGTGGTATTCTATATGGTGATTAAGGATATCGAGTCAAAAGACTGCATTTCGTAAAATTGAGCGCTTAACCACATATTTAATATTAATTATAATTAATTATATTAATATGCTAATTACTCGACTAATTACACGAATCTTAAGGTTATAACCAAAGATTGTCATTCAACACACGTACAAGGATCTATGCTGAAATTTTCAGGAAAATCTATTTTTTCAAAAAAATCAAGAAAAATCCTAGGCTATAGCCTTGGGTAATATTTTGCTCAGATTTTCAAGTTCTTCAGATTTTAATGAAACTCAGGGTATATGTGGTATTCTATATGGTGATTAAGGATATCGAGTCAAAAGACTGCATTTCGTAAAATTGAGCGCTTAACCACATATTTAATATTAATTATAATTAATTATATTAATATGCTAATTACTCGACTAATTACACGAATCTTAAGGTTATAACCAAAGATTGTCATTCAACACACGTACAAGGATCTATGCTGAAATTTTCAGGAAAATCTATTTTTTCAAAAAAATCAAGAAAAATCCTAGGCTATAGCCTTGGGTAATATTTTGCTCAGATTTTCAAGTTCTTCAGATTTTAATGAAACTCAGGGTATATGTGGTATTCTATATGGTGATTAAGGATATCGAGTCAAAAGACTGCATTTCGTAAAATTGAGCGCTTAACCACATATTTAATATTAATTATAATTAATTATATTAATATGCTAATTACTCGACTAATTACACGAATCTTAAGGTTATAACCAAAGATTGTCATTCAACACACGTACAAGGATCTATGCTGAAATTTTCAGGAAAATCTATTTTTTCAAAAAAATCAAGAAAAATCCTAGGCTATAGCCTTGGGTAATATTTTGCTCAGATTTTCAAGTTCTTCAGATTTTAATGAAACTCAGGGTATATGTGGTATTCTATATGGTGATTAAGGATATCGAGTCAAAAGACTGCATTTCGTAAAATTGAGCGCTTAACCACATATTTAATATTAATTATAATTAATTATATTAATATGCTAATTACTCGACTAATTACACGAATCTTAAGGTTATAACCAAAGATTGTCATTCAACACACGTACAAGGATCTATGCTGAAATTTTCAGGAAAATCTATTTTTTCAAAAAAATCAAGAAAAATCCTAGGCTATAGCCTTGGGTAATATTTTGCTCAGATTTTCAAGTTCTTCAGATTTTAATGAAACTCAGGGTATATGTGGTATTCTATATGGTGATTAAGGATATCGAGTCAAAAGACTGCATTTCGTAAAATTGAGCGCTTAACCACATATTTAATATTAATTATAATTAATTATATTAATATGCTAATTACTCGACTAATTACACGAATCTTAAGGTTATAACCAAAGATTGTCATTCAACACACGTACAAGGATCTATGCTGAAATTTTCAGGAAAATCTATTTTTTCAAAAAAATCAAGAAAAATCCTAGGCTATAGCCTTGGGTAATATTTTGCTCAGATTTTCAAGTTCTTCAGATTTTAATGAAACTCAGGGTATATGTGGTATTCTATATGGTGATTAAGGATATCGAGTCAAAAGACTGCATTTCGTAAAATTGAGCGCTTAACCACATATTTAATATTAATTATAATTAATTATATTAATATGCTAATTACTCGACTAATTACACGAATCTTAAGGTTATAACCAAAGATTGTCATTCAACACACGTACAAGGATCTATGCTGAAATTTTCAGGAAAATCTATTTTTTCAAAAAAATCAAGAAAAATCCTAGGCTATAGCCTTGGGTAATATTTTGCTCAGATTTTCAAGTTCTTCAGATTTTAATGAAACTCAGGGTATATGTGGTATTCTATATGGTGATTAAGGATATCGAGTCAAAAGACTGCATTTCGTAAAATTGAGCGCTTAACCACATATTTAATATTAATTATAATTAATTATATTAATATGCTAATTACTCGACTAATTACACGAATCTTAAGGTTATAACCAAAGATTGTCATTCAACACACGTACAAGGATCTATGCTGAAATTTTCAGGAAAATCTATTTTTTCAAAAAAATCAAGAAAAATCCTAGGCTATAGCCTTGGGTAATATTTTGCTCAGATTTTCAAGTTCTTCAGATTTTAATGAAACTCAGGGTATATGTGGTATTCTATATGGTGATTAAGGATATCGAGTCAAAAGACTGCATTTCGTAAAATTGAGCGCTTAACCACATATTTAATATTAATTATAATTAATTATATTAATATGCTAATTACTCGACTAATTACACGAATCTTAAGGTTATAACCAAAGATTGTCATTCAACACACGTACAAGGATCTATGCTGAAATTTTCAGGAAAATCTATTTTTTCAAAAAAATCAAGAAAAATCCTAGGCTATAGCCTTGGGTAATATTTTGCTCAGATTTTCAAGTTCTTCAGATTTTAATGAAACTCAGGGTATATGTGGTATTCTATATGGTGATTAAGGATATCGAGTCAAAAGACTGCATTTCGTAAAATTGAGCGCTTAACCACATATTTAATATTAATTATAATTAATTATATTAATATGCTAATTACTCGACTAATTACACGAATCTTAAGGTTATAACCAAAGATTGTCATTCAACACACGTACAAGGATCTATGCTGAAATTTTCAGGAAAATCTATTTTTTCAAAAAAATCAAGAAAAATCCTAGGCTATAGCCTTGGGTAATATTTTGCTCAGATTTTCAAGTTCTTCAGATTTTAATGAAACTCAGGGTATATGTGGTATTCTATATGGTGATTAAGGATATCGAGTCAAAAGACTGCATTTCGTAAAATTGAGCGCTTAACCACATATTTAATATTAATTATAATTAATTATATTAATATGCTAATTACTCGACTAATTACACGAATCTTAAGGTTATAACCAAAGATTGTCATTCAACACACGTACAAGGATCTATGCTGAAATTTTCAGGAAAATCTATTTTTTCAAAAAAATCAAGAAAAATCCTAGGCTATAGCCTTGGGTAATATTTTGCTCAGATTTTCAAGTTCTTCAGATTTTAATGAAACTCAGGGTATATGTGGTATTCTATATGGTGATTAAGGATATCGAGTCAAAAGACTGCATTTCGTAAAATTGAGCGCTTAACCACATATTTAATATTAATTATAATTAATTATATTAATATGCTAATTACTCGACTAATTACACGAATCTTAAGGTTATAACCAAAGATTGTCATTCAACACACGTACAAGGATCTATGCTGAAATTTTCAGGAAAATCTATTTTTTCAAAAAAATCAAGAAAAATCCTAGGCTATAGCCTTGGGTAATATTTTGCTCAGATTTTCAAGTTCTTCAGATTTTAATGAAACTCAGGGTATATGTGGTATTCTATATGGTGATTAAGGATATCGAGTCAAAAGACTGCATTTCGTAAAATTGAGCGCTTAACCACATATTTAATATTAATTATAATTAATTATATTAATATGCTAATTACTCGACTAATTACACGAATCTTAAGGTTATAACCAAAGATTGTCATTCAACACACGTACAAGGATCTATGCTGAAATTTTCAGGAAAATCTATTTTTTCAAAAAAATCAAGAAAAATCCTAGGCTATAGCCTTGGGTAATATTTTGCTCAGATTTTCAAGTTCTTCAGATTTTAATGAAACTCAGGGTATATGTGGTATTCTATATGGTGATTAAGGATATCGAGTCAAAAGACTGCATTTCGTAAAATTGAGCGCTTAACCACATATTTAATATTAATTATAATTAATTATATTAATATGCTAATTACTCGACTAATTACACGAATCTTAAGGTTATAACCAAAGATTGTCATTCAACACACGTACAAGGATCTATGCTGAAATTTTCAGGAAAATCTATTTTTTCAAAAAAATCAAGAAAAATCCTAGGCTATAGCCTTGGGTAATATTTTGCTCAGATTTTCAAGTTCTTCAGATTTTAATGAAACTCAGGGTATATGTGGTATTCTATATGGTGATTAAGGATATCGAGTCAAAAGACTGCATTTCGTAAAATTGAGCGCTTAACCACATATTTAATATTAATTATAATTAATTATATTAATATGCTAATTACTCGACTAATTACACGAATCTTAAGGTTATAACCAAAGATTGTCATTCAACACACGTACAAGGATCTATGCTGAAATTTTCAGGAAAATCTATTTTTTCAAAAAAATCAAGAAAAATCCTAGGCTATAGCCTTGGGTAATATTTTGCTCAGATTTTCAAGTTCTTCAGATTTTAATGAAACTCAGGGTATATGTGGTATTCTATATGGTGATTAAGGATATCGAGTCAAAAGACTGCATTTCGTAAAATTGAGCGCTTAACCACATATTTAATATTAATTATAATTAATTATATTAATATGCTAATTACTCGACTAATTACACGAATCTTAAGGTTATAACCAAAGATTGTCATTCAACACACGTACAAGGATCTATGCTGAAATTTTCAGGAAAATCTATTTTTTCAAAAAAATCAAGAAAAATCCTAGGCTATAGCCTTGGGTAATATTTTGCTCAGATTTTCAAGTTCTTCAGATTTTAATGAAACTCAGGGTATATGTGGTATTCTATATGGTGATTAAGGATATCGAGTCAAAAGACTGCATTTCGTAAAATTGAGCGCTTAACCACATATTTAATATTAATTATAATTAATTATATTAATATGCTAATTACTCGACTAATTACACGAATCTTAAGGTTATAACCAAAGATTGTCATTCAACACACGTACAAGGATCTATGCTGAAATTTTCAGGAAAATCTATTTTTTCAAAAAAATCAAGAAAAATCCTAGGCTATAGCCTTGGGTAATATTTTGCTCAGATTTTCAAGTTCTTCAGATTTTAATGAAACTCAGGGTATATGTGGTATTCTATATGGTGATTAAGGATATCGAGTCAAAAGACTGCATTTCGTAAAATTGAGCGCTTAACCACATATTTAATATTAATTATAATTAATTATATTAATATGCTAATTACTCGACTAATTACACGAATCTTAAGGTTATAACCAAAGATTGTCATTCAACACACGTACAAGGATCTATGCTGAAATTTTCAGGAAAATCTATTTTTTCAAAAAAATCAAGAAAAATCCTAGGCTATAGCCTTGGGTAATATTTTGCTCAGATTTTCAAGTTCTTCAGATTTTAATGAAACTCAGGGTATATGTGGTATTCTATATGGTGATTAAGGATATCGAGTCAAAAGACTGCATTTCGTAAAATTGAGCGCTTAACCACATATTTAATATTAATTATAATTAATTATATTAATATGCTAATTACTCGACTAATTACACGAATCTTAAGGTTATAACCAAAGATTGTCATTCAACACACGTACAAGGATCTATGCTGAAATTTTCAGGAAAATCTATTTTTTCAAAAAAATCAAGAAAAATCCTAGGCTATAGCCTTGGGTAATATTTTGCTCAGATTTTCAAGTTCTTCAGATTTTAATGAAACTCAGGGTATATGTGGTATTCTATATGGTGATTAAGGATATCGAGTCAAAAGACTGCATTTCGTAAAATTGAGCGCTTAACCACATATTTAATATTAATTATAATTAATTATATTAATATGCTAATTACTCGACTAATTACACGAATCTTAAGGTTATAACCAAAGATTGTCATTCAACACACGTACAAGGATCTATGCTGAAATTTTCAGGAAAATCTATTTTTTCAAAAAAATCAAGAAAAATCCTAGGCTAGCCTTGGGTAATATTTTGCTCAGATTTTCAAGTTCTTAAGATTTTAATGAAACTCAGGGTATATGTGGTATTCTATATGGTGATTAAGGATATCGAGTCAAAAGACTGCATTTCGTAAAATTGAGCGCTTAACCACATATTTAATATTAATTATAATTAATTATATTAATATGCTAATTACTCGACTAATTACACGAATCTTAAGGTTATAACCAAAGATTGTCATTCAACACACGTACAAGGATCTATGCTGAAATTTTCAGGAAAATCTATTTTTTCAAAAAAATCAAGAAAAATCCTAGGCTATAGCCTTGGGTAATATTTTGCTCAGATTTTCAAGTTCTTCAGATTTTAATGAAACTCAGGGTATATGTGGTATTCTATATGGTGATTAAGGATATCGAGTCAAAAGACTGCATTTCGTAAAATTGAGCGCTTAACCACATATTTAATATTAATTATAATTAATTATATTAATATGCTAATTACTCGACTAATTACACGAATCTTAAGGTTATAACCAAAGATTGTCATTCAACACACGTACAAGGATCTATGCTGAAATTTTCAGGAAAATCTATTTTTTCAAAAAAATCAAGAAAAATCCTAGGCTATAGCCTTGGGTAATATTTTGCTCAGATTTTCAAGTTCTTCAGATTTTAATGAAACTCAGGGTATATGTGGTATTCTATATGGTGATTAAGGATATCGAGTCAAAAGACTGCATTTCGTAAAATTGAGCGCTTAACCACATATTTAATATTAATTATAATTAATTATATTAATATGCTAATTACTCGACTAATTACACGAATCTTAAGGTTATAACCAAAGATTGTCATTCAACACACGTACAAGGATCTATGCTGAAATTTTCAGGAAAATCTATTTTTTCAAAAAAATCAAGAAAAATCTTAGCCTTGGGTAATATTTTGCTCAGATTTTCAAGTTCTTCAGATTTTAATGAAACTCAGGGTATATGTGGTATTCTATATGGTGATTAAGGATATCGAGTCAAAAGACTGCATTTCGTAAAATTGAGCGCTTAACCACATATTTAATATTAATTATAATTAATTATATTAATATGCTAATTACTCGACTAATTACACGAATCTTAAGGTTATAACCAAAGATTGTCATTCAACACACGTACAAGGATCTATGCTGAAATTTTCAGGAAAATCTATTTTTTCAAAAAAATCAAGAAAAATCCTAGGCTATAGCCTTGGGTAATATTTTGCTCAGATTTTCAAGTTCTTCAGATTTTAATGAAACTCAGGGTATATGTGGTATTCTATATGGTGATTAAGGATATCGAGTCAAAAGACTGCATTTCGTAAAATTGAGCGCTTAACCACATATTTAATATTAATTATAATTAATTATATTAATATGCTAATTACTCGACTAATTACACGAATCTTAAGGTTATAACCAAAGATTGTCATTCAACACACGTACAAGGATCTATGCTGAAATTTTCAGGAAAATCTATTTTTTCAAAAAAATCAAGAAAAATCCTAGGTTATAGCCTTGGGTAATATTTTGCTCAGATTTTCAAGTTCTTCAGATTTTAATGAAACTCAGGGTATATGTGGTATTCTATATGGTGATTAAGGATATCGAGTCAAAACACTGCATTTCGTAAAATTGAGCGCTTAACCACATATTTATATAATTAAAATTAATTATATTAATATGCTAATTACTCGACTAATTACACGAATCTTAAGGTTATAACCAAAGATTGTCATTCAACACACGTACAAGGATCTATGCTGAAATTTTCAGGAAAATCTACTTTTTGAAAAAAATCAAGAAAAATCCTAGGCTATAGCCTTGGGTAATATTTTGCTCAGATTTTCAAGTTCTTCAGATTTTAATGAAACTCAGGGTATATGTGGTATTCTATATGGTGATTAAGGATATCGAGTCAAAAGACTGCATTTCGTAAAATTGAGCGCTTAACCACATATTTAATATTAATTAAAATTAATTATATTAATATGCTAATTACTCGACTAATTACACGAATCTTAAGGTTATAACCAAAGATTGTCATTCAACACACGTACAAGGATCTATGCTGAAATTTTCAGGAAAATCTATTTTTCGAAAAAAATCAAGAAAAATCCTAGGCTATAGCCTTGGGTAATATTTTGCTCAGATTTTCAAGTTCTTCAGATTTTAATGAAACTCAGGGTATATGTGGTATTCTATATGGTGATTAAGGATATCGAGTCAAAACACTGCATTTCGTAAAATTGAGCGCTTAACCACATATTTAATATTAATTATAATTAATTATATTAATATGCTAATTACTCGACTAATTACACGAATCTTAAGGTTATAACCAAAGATTGTCATTCAACACACGTACAAGGATCTATGCTGAAATTTTCAGGAAAATCTTTTTTTTGAAAAAAATCAAGAAAAATCCTAGGGTAATATTTTGCTCAGATTTTCAAGTTCTTAAGATTTTAATGAAACTCAGGGTATATGTTGTATTCTATATGGTGATTAAGGATATCGAGTCAAAACACTGCATTTCGTAAAATTGAGCGCTTAACAACATATTTAATATTAATTATAATTAATTATATTAATATGCTAATTACTCGACTAATTACACGAATCTTAAGGTTATAACCAAAGATTGTCATTCAAGAAACGTAAAAGGATCTATGCTGAAATTTTCAGGAAAATCTATTTTTTCAAAAAAATCAAGAAAAATCCTAGGCTATATACGGTGATTCATGATATCGAGTCAAAAGACTGCATTTCGTAAAATTGAGCGCTTAACCACATATTTAATATTAATAATTAATTAAATTAAAATGCTAATTACTCGACTAATTACACGAATCTTAAGTTTATAACCAAAGATAGTCATTCAACACACGTACCAGGATCTATGCTGAAATTTTCAGGAAAATCTATTTTTTTCAAAAAAATCAAGAAAAATCCTTGGGTAATATTTTGCTCAGATTTTCAAGTTCTTCAGATTTTAATGAAACTCAAGGTATATTTGGTATTCTATACGGTGATTCATGATATCGAGTCAAAAGACTGCATTTCGTAAAATTGAGCGCTTAACCACATATTTAATATTAATAATTAATTAAATTAAAATGCTAATTACTCGACTAATTACACGAATCTTAAGTTTATAACCAAAGATAGTCATTCAACACACGTACCAGGATCTATGCTGAAATTTTCAGGAAAATCTATTTTTTTCAAAAAAATCAAGAAAAATCCTTGGGTAATATTTTGCTCAGATTTTCAAGTTCTTCAGATTTTAATGAAACTCAGGGTATATGTGGTATTCTATATGGTGATTAAGGATATCGAGTCATAAGACTGCATTTCGTAAAATTGAGCGCTTAACCACATATTTAATATTAATTGTAATCAATTATATTAATATGCTGTAAAATGTACACTAAATGATGTCAAAGAACGCTTGCTAAACACGTATTAATGAATAACATAAGATAAACAATATCGTATGTCCCAAAGCGATCTCGGTAATTCTGTTTATTTTTCTTTCTTTCTTTCAAACTATTCGCCATTTCCCGCGTTAGCGAGGTAGCGTTAAGAACAGAAGACTGGGCCTTGGAGGGAATATCCTCACCTGGCCCCCTTCTCTGTTCCTTGTTTTGGAAAATTAAAAAAAAAAAAACGAGAGGGGAAGATTTCCAGCCCCCCGCTCCCTCCCCTTTTAGTCGCCTTCTACGACACGCAGGGAATACGTGGGAAGTATTCTTTCTCCCCTATCCTATTTTCATCATTATAAACTCTGTTTATAATGATGAAAATACTTCGACGATGAAGTGTCATTTTTCCATCCATTCAGTGACTTAACACAATTTTTTGCACCTGATCACTGTAATAATACCAGCAGATACCGGCCCTCTGGGCCCTTATCCACTCGCTCCTGTGGAGGGATAGGGTGGTCGCTGAGCAGCTGTTTTGGACTTAGGGCTTTACACCAAGCGGACGCATCGACATGAGCAATAATTTCCCCAACAGGCAGCCATCTCTATCCTTCCTACGATGTGGATGAATTTCTGGCAACTGAGTTATTGGGGGATCGGGCAAAATATGGAACATGATAAACCAATTAATGAATGATCCTCATTTAGCCTAAAGTGTGGCTTTTACGAAATCTTTCTTACCAATTGACGAATAACGAAATAATATAATATGATATAACACGATACCATAAAACTTCAAAGATATATCTTGTTTTTTCTAATCACTGTCATCCAATAATCCACTCACTTCCAACCCACAAATTGTTCACAGTTCTAATACTTGTGTAGCGATCTTTCCCACGGACTGTAATGCAGATGTTCCCAGAAACACTGACTTCCTATCACCAGCAACTTATCTCTTATCAGCAGGAGCTTGTTCTCTGATGATTGGAAAAGATAAGGAGAACCAACGCGCAGCAAGAGAGTAATCTGGTGTGAGTCATGGGGGTTATCAGATAACACGTTGATCAGGGAGGGTCATGGTTGATCAGGGAGGGCCATGGTTGATCAGGGGGGTCATGGTTGATCAGGGAGGGTCATGGTTGATCAGGGAGGGTCATGGTTGATCAGGGAGGGTCATGGTTGATCAGGGAGGGTCATGGTTGATCAGGGAGGGTCATGGTTGATCAGGGAGGGTCATGGTTGATCAGGGAGGGTCATGGTTGATCAGGGGGGGGTCATGGTTGATCAGGGAGGGTCATGGTTGATCAGGGAGGGTCATGGTTGATCAGGGAGGGTCATGGTTGATCAGGGGGGGGGTCATGGTTGATCAGGGAGGGTCATGGTGCTTCCAGAGTTTAACCCTACACGTGACGGTAGGCACTACGTTACGCAGATCAACACGACGATGCTTGACGGTATGTATGTATGTATGTATGTATGTATGGTCATCCTCGGTATATGTCCTGACTCTTGCGTGGCTTAGGTCCTCCTTATGAGTTACTACACGTCGTGATAGAAAAAGACAAAAACAAAAAAGAAGAAGGGAAGGGAGGGGGGGCATCATCTCGTCCCGTACCATGTGCACCAACGAATGGAGAAAATTTATTGTAATGATGCATGACGTGTTATATTTGTTTCCAAGGGAGGAAGAGGGAACTCACAGACGAAGGCTGAGGACTATTCATAGATGCAGTTGGCAAGAAAAAGCTGACCGCACAGCCAAAATGAAAATAATAATGGATATTTACTCCACAGTATTAATGGAAGTTTACTACACAACAGATGCTCCTCAATAAATGCTTCTCGAAAATTTAGAAGAAGTAGGGATATAAACGCCATCAGAACGTCAAGCACAGGTTCTCATAGTGACACAAGAGATGTAAAGTACGTTCGTTTTATTCTTTTCGTTTCACGTTTACCCGTGAGCAAAGGAACAGGTACAGCGTGTGGTTCTGGTGGGTGATGGAGATGGCGTCGCTGCTGAAGCAGGAGGTGACAAGCTGCTGCTGTTGCTATCAGGAGGCCTGACCGTGATCTGACGGCGGCTCCGGGTGGCACGGAGGGGCCTCAAGCAGGGGTTGATGCCAGATAGTGACTACCGATGCCTCGGCCCACCTTGAATATACAACCGCCCACCGTCGTCCACTTCGCCCCATTTCCAATATGGGAGCCCCCTCCCACCTCTACGGTACCTCAGCCTACCCCTTACCATCCTCCCACTTCTCACAGAACATATCTGTCCCAAAACAACACGCCGGCCCCAAAACCCACCAGCTCCAACGCACACCCACCCACCCACACACACACACACACACCAGCTCAGACACTAACACTTTCCATGATAATAGCAGACAGGTAACCACCGACAGGCTTACAGATTTCGCTAGCTGGGTCCACGCAATGCTGTGCCCGTCATTAATACCGTGCCTGGACGCAGCTGCGCATAAATCTCTCGCCGTTACCCGAATTTCAAGCGTGTGACCAGCCATCAGCGACTGACTTGCATTACCACCCCCTCCCCAAGGTCGACAACGAGTTGTGAAGCCTCTCCATAATGATAGAAATGTAATCGGAGGGAGAGAGAGAGAGAGAGAGAGAGAGAGAGAGAGAGAGAGAGAGAGAGAGAGAGAGACACCAGAATGGTCTACAGTTAGGGGGAGAAGAATAAAGAAACACATGCATGACTGATCGACAGTGATGATGGAAAATAAAGATTGACTTTACAAGTAAATTTCCGACAAGAAAACACAGACATAGAGAACAGTGACCCTGAAGGGAACACCCACGTCATACTTTCGGCGAAGTTAATCATGGGCTGGGCAGTAGGCCCACAACCATCCCAGCTGTTCATCTTCCTCCTCTTGGCTGGTAGATAAATGAGTACCTGGCTTAAGCTGATGTACATCTATTTATCTGCAATTTACTCCCAGGACCCTGTTTTTGACGCTACCTCGCTAAACCATGGAAATGGCGAATATGTAGCATATATATTTATTTATGTCATGTGTGGAGGGGTGGCGACGGAATAGATGAAGGCAGCAAGTATTGATATGCACATGTGTATACATGTATATGTCTATGTATGTATACGTTGAAATGTATAGGTATGTTTATGTGTGTGTATGTGGGCGTGTATGAATATACAAGTGTATGTGGGTGGGTTGGGCCATTCTCTCGTCTGCTTCCTTGCGCTATCTCGCTAACGCGGGAGACAGCGACAAAGTATAATAAATGAAATGAATAACTAAAAAATGAATAAATATATATATATATATATATATATATATATATATATATATATATATATATATATATATATATATATATATATTTTCCTTATATTCAGTTTAGGAAGACATTTAAGTGGTACAGTTGGTAAGACCTTTTGATTTCGACTACAATCTAAAGCTATCTACTCACATTTCCTCTCAGCGCCCTGTGATGCGCAGCCATTATAAGGCTTCTCGTAGACTAAAGGGGCTTGGGACGTTTAATGCAATAATAAGTCTCTTTTTTTTATTCCTTTCCGTTGTTGTATGAAAGACAGGCTAGGGGGGGGGGGGAGAATACAAGGGGTGGGGGGGGGAAATGTTTTCCCTCTTTATGCTTCAGATCTCACACACCCCAAAACTCTGACCCCCTCCCTCTCCCCCGAAACTCTTAGCCAAGTTCGCTTGATGGAGCCAGCTCTCTGGTGGCAGTGTGTGTGTGTGTGTGTGTGTGTGTGTGTGTGTGTGTGTGTGTGGGTTGATTGTGTTGGCCGTGTGCGTACTGTATGTTGGTAGCTTGTGTGTGTGTGTGTGTGTGTGTGTGTGTGTGTGTGTGTGTGTGTGTGTGTGTGTGGCAGGGATTCTGTTGCTGGTGTGCTGGTAATATTCTGCTGGGGGGAAGGTTTAGAGTGTACTGTACGTTTACTATGAGCGTGTCACCAGTGTGCCGTTTGTAGGTCGGGTGGGCTGTGGTCCTCTGCAGTGAATCGAATGGGAGGTGACCTGCAAAGGCACACCCCGCAGCACTGCCCTCATACCGCGCTTCCAACATACTCACGGCACATTTCTGGCACGCAAGCGACAACGCCCTCATCTCTCGTTCTCGAGAGCTGCGAGCGTCGGGCCTGTTGGCCTTTAGAAAGATCGTGACGTGTTGTCTGGTATGGTCCCAGTCTGGAGCGTGCTCCGGGTTCGTAAGTTTTGTGTTGCCAGTGTACCGGAATACTTTTCTAAGTACGTTGAAGACACATCAGGAGTATCTGGGACGCTTACCGGGGTGCGTGAAGTGGGCTAGCACAGCGCGCTCTTGCGTGTGGTGGGAGTGCGTCGGAGGCATGTCGGGAGCAGCACGGTCTTGTTTTGGGGTTGCGTCCTTGGCCATGCGTTTTTTGTGGACACCGTGTCAGCGTTACGTCACAGAATCGTGTTACGGGGTGGTACTCCTTGTTACACAGCTCTTCCCCGGACGTTACCACCATCCGGCATGAACACCAGCTCGCTGGCCGGTTGGTCTGATCATGCGTGAGAACGCTTTTATAAACGACGTCAACAAGAAACTTCCCCACATAAACTGTTCAAAGTCGCTGAGAAATGTCCCTAAGATCCTGTGCAACAGTCGAGAGAGAGAGAGAGAGAGAGAGAGAGAGAGAGAGAGAGAGAGAGAGAGAGAGAGAGAGAGAGAGAGAGAGAGAGAGAGAGAGAGAGAGAGAGAGGCCTTATATAACCCGAAGGAGAGGGGAGGCGTTGGATTTTCTCGTAAATGGGAAGCCAAGGCCCCCCAAGTCACCGTCTCGTCAACATTTCTTGGCAAGTACGTGCCGGGCCGGAAGCCCTGAGAACAATGTTGGATGTAAGACCCCGAATTATGTAACAGATAACTAACTGTCTGGCTTGGAGAGTACCCAAGTCGTATACAGGGCAGAAAACAGAGTACAAAGGGGTTCAAATGATATGAGGAACATCACTGGAAGGAGGAAGGAAGGAGGGTTACACAAGAGTTATCCACAGCCCTCATAGATCCCATGGCCCAAATGAGTTTGGTCTGGCCTTATTAACCCCTTAAAAGCACTTGAAGAAAGGAATAGCATGAGAGAGGCCCTCTCCACGCCCTCCACTCCCTTCGGCAACACGCCGCACAAGAAACAGACAGAAGAAATACCTTGTAGAACTAAACAGACAGAAGAAATACCTTGTAGAACTAAAACGTCCAAGAAAATCAGATAATGCTAGTAAATGTGTCTATGCCATGCATTCCCTCACCAAAAACATGCATTCCTTCAAATGTGACTATGTCATGCATTCCCTCACCAAAAACATGCATTCCTTCATTCTATTTTTAAAGAATGTATTCATAAAAAAAAGGCAACATCAGCGTTTAAACCCTGACCTCCATCCTCTCGATGCGAAGGGATTATACAATACTTTCTTATTTTTTCCCGAGGGCGGGAGAGAGAGAGAGAGAGAGAGAGAGAGAGAGAGAGAGAGAGAGAGAGAGAGAGAGAGAGAGAGAGAGAGAGAAGAGAGAGAGAGGCGATAACCTCATAACCACCTCTGCGGACGTGAGCGGCCCATCGACGCGGGCGGCGGGCGGCAGTGACTTGAAGTGGTGAGGGCGAGCAGTGACCATCGAAAGTGGATGTGGATAACGTAGGGGGGGAGAGGAAGAACGCTGAAGAACTGGGTGGAAGACACGGGGGAAGAAGACAACATCACATGCCCATTTAACGTAAATAAAAGGGGGGGGGGTGACACTTGGAATAATCCGCGGAGATTACCTTACCCTGCATGCGTCAGTCACAACTTGGAAAGAAAACGTATAGTGTCGTGTTTGCTGGGAAGTGCTGGATAGTCCAGATAATCTGTCGTGTCCGATGACGCCCCCTTGCTTCTCGTAATGCCTGGCAAGGGGGGAGGGGCAATCACTAACTGCAGAAACACCTGATGAACCGAAACGGGGACCATGAGCCACGGCGTGTGTGTGTGTGTGTGTGTGTGTGTGTGTGTGTGTGTGTGTGTGTGTGTGTGTGTGTGTGTGTGTGGAACACTACGGCGATCTACATCTACAAGACCACAAAAATATGGCAGGGGCAAATGACGCTTGGTGGTAAAACACATACATACATGACCCCAGGAAAGCTGTTCCGTTCATAAAGAACATGCATAAAGACATACGACAGGCTGGGGACAGCCGGGGGGTAGGCGACTCGGGGGGGTTGTATCTTAATAAAAGACATTGTGTATATGACGGTCGGGTTGCAACGAGGATAACATCTTGGTTCCGTTATCAACGTATATGTAGACAACATGCGTCAACGGTGGCGAACGGGCACGACACTTGAAGCTGGAGGACGCCCGTTCGTTGGAGATTTACCAGGAATGATTGCCTAAGAGGAAGACGCATTTCTGAACGTGTAAGACGGCAGGAAATGTCCCCTGAAAGGAAGAGAATGAAAGTCTGTCGGGGAAAGCCATAAGTGATGGCGAGAGGTGACTGTTAATTACAAGTGAGAGAGAGAGAGAGAGAGAGAGAGAGAGAGAGAGAGAGAGAGAGAGAGAGAGAGAGAGAGAGAGAGAGAGAGAGAGAGAGAGAGAGAGAGAGAGAGAGAGAGAGAGAGAGAGAGAGAGAGAGAGAGAGAGAGAGAGTGTGTGTGTGTGTGTGTAAAGGAAGACACAACCATACGAACAGAAATGAAGGGACTGAAACAAAAAGGGGAGGAGAGGGGGAAGTGTTAAGAGAAAAAAAAGAAAAAAAATTAATATACACAGGAAGACAGGAAGGGGGAGGGAGGGGAGGGGGGACTCCATGTGGCACAGGCCCAGCCAATTCTGCAAGACATGATAAATTAGTTAGACTTTTCAACAGAAGGGTGACGCTGAACCCTCCCCCCTGCTGACTCTCTATCTTCCAAAGCTTTTCACAACAGCCACGGTACAGTCCACACTGCTTCAAGATACGATGGTTCTGAGGCTTTTCATCCCTTCTCTGTAACTTAGCTCTCTTAATTATTGTAACATCTTTGTTCTCCCCCTCTGGATCTTCTCTATTAGCTCTCTTTGCTACCTAGACCAAGCTTAGGAAGCACGTTCTGGTTCTGGCCTGACGTGGAATGTACAACAGTTTGCTTTGCTCAATAGTTCCACGTCCACGAAGTCTCCTCTTTCATCTAAGACAGAGCTCACTTTTTCGTAGAAATATAAGAGGTTTGTTACGTATGACTTCGTTCCTCTCATAGTGTGCTGTATCTCACATACGTAACGTTTCTTCAGTAGGAAATCTCCCATTTGCCTTTTGATAATCTTCCTTAGAACCTTACAGACTACAATCGTCAGCGAGACAGGTCTGGATGTAATTCAGTGCCTGTTTATAGATGGGTATGACGCTTGCCTTAATCCATTGCGTTAGCACTTCTCTCCAGTGACATACTGTGCAGTATTTTAAGTTTTATGTCGCGTATCTCCACAAATCTTCAGCATTTACGGTGAAAATATTTAGCAAGGCCGTAATTGTATAAGTCAAGACCTTTTCGAATTCTCTCAGTTTCTTTTCTTAGTATCTCGGTGTTTTCTAAAATCTCCACCCCTTTCCATCCCACTAGTGTTAGGGATATAGTTTCTTCCACTGTGAAAACAATCTTTGAATCTATGATTCAGTTTCTCACAAATCCCCTACATCATCTTATACAACAATTCCCTCAGAATCTCTACGTCTACGTAGCGCCCTCTTTAACTGACAAATGACACCTGATGAATTTATGGAAAAGTTTTGGATCATCTCCTGCCTCGTCCACAGTTTTATTGTCAAAGTTTCTTTGTTCCTCATTCCTTATCGTCCTTCACTCGTTCCCTCCTCTCACATACCTTCCATAAGGTAAGTGGCGGGAATATCTTCTATGTCATCGCCACCGTACATATCGCAGCTCCTTTGCCTTTGGACATCGTTGGACATTCTGTGTGTGTGTGTGTGTGTGTGTGTGTGTGTGTGTGTGTGTGTGTGTGTACGCGCATTAGGCGCACATAACGTGATCACCAACACATACTGCATAATGAGGCTGCGCCGCGACGGACTGGCCACAAAAGTTTGCCTATAAACCGACACGATCACGGGAGGAAATGGGTACCTAGTTCCTACGCGTGAGACGTTCCTGTCGGGTTCTGACGGGGAAATGCGTCAAGTGACAACAGGATATCAGGGGCGTACGTACGAGGCATCTCTTAATCTCTGGCACTACGAAGAGTCTCTAAACCCTGTGGTGAATCTCTACAGGATTCCATCCATCTGTCTGTTACATCCGGCATCCACCATGCGCCTAGGGGCCTTCTCGACCCAGAGGATAAGGTACAAGCGAGGGAAATAGACGACCTCAGCTTCACACGACAAGGATATTTATGAGGGAGAAATATCCATCTCCTTCCCTTTTTTTTGCTCTCTCTCTCTCTCTCTCTCTCTCTCTCTCTCTCTCTCTCTCTCTCTCTCTCTCTCTCTCTCTCTCTCTCAGTCTGAATTCATCATGACCCAGAACCACTGAGGGATGGTCATAAAAAAATAAAATCCATCTGGTAGTAAGTCTTTTCACATCAAGAGAGAGAGAGAGAGAGAGAGAGAGAGAGAGAGAGAGAGAGAGAGAGAGAGAGAGAGAGAGAGAGAGAGAAGGGGGGGGATGGGCTTTTTAACGTATCCACCTCCTATCGTTCAAACATTCTTCGCAATGCTCGTGTACGTGACAACCGAAGAGGCTAGCGACCAGCCGTAGACCGCGGTTCAGAAACACACACACACACTCACAGACACCTACCTACCTACCTACCTACCTACCTACCTACCGAAGCTTTACTTACTCCGGCGAACCAAACCTCAGCACAACCCACGTGATTCATTTTCATGAGCCAGTGAGACGCAGGCCAGCGTACAAAACTTTTTCTCTTTCTTTCCTTGTATTTGAGGAGACGGCGGTGGACGACGACAGATCCCACTACACTCAACCCGTCACTCTCCCGTCCGGGGGTTATCGCACACATGACGGAGCTTGAAGTGTATTGTGTATTGCGCCTCCTGCTATGTATTATGATCTGGTAGACTGATAAGAAAAAAGAAAAAGAATCGTCTGCTGCTTAACGCGTTGCAAAGTTTATCAGAAAAAAGAAAATCCAAATATTGATTGTTTTTTTTAGTCCATATTCCTAAGTAAGGTGGTAATTTTTGAATATTTTCTTCCATTCTGAGACTTGACCATGTAATCACTACTCTTTCCTAACTGTCCGTCAACCAATTTTCTTATCACCGAAGTAGAAAACCCGTCTTTACCATGCGACTTCATCTTGATGGTAATATTTGATGCTGGAGTTTAACGAATATTCTCTGAATATCTAGATGGATATCAACTTGCTTTACTTCCTATCATCCACGTTGATGACACCATAGACGAAACTTCCTCCCCGTGTTCCTGAGCGCGGCGCAAACACTGAATATTTCCCTTTTCAATCACCTGAATACACAGAAGATATGGCCCGGGTTCGCGATGAGTGCGCACCTACACAGCCCATGTTCACTGCGGAGTAAACAGATTGGTCCACCAATATCCTGAGTGCAGTTCAAGGTCTGGTCAATCAACCTCCCATATCAACCGTGCGAGGAGAGTGGGTCCAGAAAATGAACTCTCTTATGTCAAACGAGTTCTCCATTTTCCTGGGTAGTGCTCCAGTACTTCGCATGTTCCAATAGCGTCGTTCGTGCTCAAGGTTCCCAGTGATACATATACAGAGTAAACATACCGTTACAAGTTTCTGTACCGTAGTCGCAACACTCACCACGTATCCTGAGATACATTTTAAAGATATCACTTTGTTTTCTGTGCACAGCGTGAATGGCGATGAAGTGGTTGGAGGACGGTGCAAATGCGAAGTTCCTCATTAGAGGAGGGGCATATACTGCACAAGTTGCCGAGTACAGTAGATATACTGTGCAAGTTTCAGGCATATACTGTCAAAAAAAAAAAAAAAACTCGGCAGACTCCATTCAAGTACAGGAGTGTGAGACCTTGGCGATCCCGTAAACATTTTTTTCCCCCCTTGCAATTGGCAGTAAAGTTGCTTGAAACTCACATTCTCGCAGAGCCCCCTCGCCTCCGCTGCAGGTGTCGGGAGCACTTTATACGTGGAGGATGGTCGTTGCTGTCGGCGTCGGCTTTAGCAGTTGTAATGCACTCACGGCGCGTGAGGATGAGCGACAGTGGCACTACTGTGAAGGGGAGAGGGAGGGAGGGAGCGAGATCCCTGAAATATAGTGTACTGATCATGTGAATTACAATCTCATCTTCGAAAGATTTTCTGGAACAGCTTAAAATCTATGGAGTCCCAGGGTCGTGAGGGGTGTGGAAACCACACGGATAGGTTTATGGGAACGACAGAGGAGATAATGGGGGATGTGGGAGGAAAGACTTGAGACAGCATCATTGATATTTAAATGAAATTCTCTCGGACACAATTCGCATTATCGACCAAGGTTAAGGTGGCCGTCCGGCCGGCCAGGCAGCCAGCCAACCAGGCAGCCAATGTCGGTCCAGACTGAAGACACTCCAGCCACGGAAAGCGTTACAAGCTTCCCCATCTCTTGATGGCTTACCCCTATGCCTCTCATCCCATGATCTAGTGAGAGAAAACGTGAAGGGGAAAAAAAAATGTGATATTATGCTGTTTCTTCTTCCCCTGTCTTGCCGCACACGACCTCCATCCATCGAGGACGTTTATATAAGACTTCCTGCTGTGTCCCGGACCGCGCCTAGCCCAGCAAAGACTAAGCCACTGTGGCGGGTGAAGTAATAAGAAACGTTCTCTGGCAAACGGTCTCGGGCCTCTGACGCGGAGCTAAGAAACGTTCTCTGGCAAACGATCTCGGGCCTCTGACGCGGAGCCTCCTTCAGAGGAATGTAGCGGAGGTGTCCGAGGCGACCCGGAGTCTTTGTCGGCTAAGCTTCAAAACATGGGAGAGGGGCCTTTTGCTGTAAATCTGGGAAACTATTATCGGAATATCGAGAGATGCAGAGACGGCGTGCATATATTGCGACCGTAATCGGAAATGCATAAGATGTCAAAAAGGGGGGGTAATAAATCGGCATAAAGTATGAGGTAAGGGGAAAAGATACCGGCGACAATGGCATCCACTGAAGAGACGCGAACATGGGGCCCCTCATGAAAAGAGAGCGGCTGAACAGGTTCCGAGAGGGGGGGGTAAACGACGTACGTTGGCACGAATTCTATCCTCACTCCATCCAGAGACATTCATAACTCCCGACGCTAACAGCCCTTCACAGGCCTCCACTGGTCCGCCTGTCAGGAAATGTGCCTTGCAGACGCAACGCCCTGTGGAGGAGTGTAGCTCTGTTTAGTCGTCTAGAGGACAAAGGATTCATCATACTGTGGTAAGAATGGAGCTGTCTGTTAGTCGTCCAGCAGACAAAGGACTAATTATAGGAGAGCGGAGCTGTCTGTTACTCGTCCAGCAGACAAAGGACTAATTATAATAGAGTGGAGCTGTCTGTTAGTCGTCCAGCAGAGAAAGGACTAATCATTCTAAAGTGGAGCTGTCTGTTACTCGTCCAGCAGACAAGGGATATTGTGGTAAGTGTAGAGGTGGTGTCTATTACCCGTCTAAGCAAAGGCTCTTGTAGTCGTCTTAGTAGAGCTGCTGTCTGTTACCCGCTCATCAAACAGGAGATCCTCTAGTGGAGAGAGGAGCTCTGCGTGAGCCGTCCCAGGATGCACGTTCTTCCATATAGAAAGTGGTTGACTTCCCTCAGCCGATCAGACTCCTCGTACGCGAGAGTTCCTTACTTGAAAACAAAAAAAAAGACCAGTTCCCGGACCTTTCGCGCACTCCGTACCCTCTTCTCCGCCACCGGCACTCGGGATGGGTAGGAGCGCGCGATAAAATAGCCGCTCTTGCGGCAAAAGTCAAAATCAATGAACATACAAGTGTCCAGAATATACGTCTAACCCAGCGCCACAGGCGAGGGAAAGGCCTGAGGGTTACTGAGGGGACGAGTCAGCCAAACGATCCCGAGTTACAAGGGCTTCTTGCTCTGGCGAGACCTGACCCAGCCGTGATGAACCGTGTGGACGACCATGATGGTGACAATGACTTTGATGATGAGGAGAACCGTCTTCATGATGATGGTGAAAATGATGACGACGATGATGACAGAGTCTGATGAGTGATGGAAGTGAAGGTGACCATGATGATGAAAGTGTCAAATGATCGTCAGGGTGTGATGGTCTTCATTATGAAGATGATAACGATAGTGATAATGATGGTGATAACGATAGTGATGATGATGATGATGATAACGATAGTGATGATGACGATGATGATAACGATAGTGATGATGATGATGCTATTCACAGTGAATATTCTAAGTGGAGGTATGGGCAACACTGTGCAGCTATACACGTCTCAACTCCTTTGCTATAAATACATGGCAAAATACCTGAGCAAAAGAATGTGGCTCGTGTACATGGCAACACTGAGACCTCGAGGGAGGCTGGCTGCAGTGGTTCACACGGCGACACGGGGAGAGGGGGGAGACTCCCCCCCCCCCCCCACACAGCGCTGCAGGGGTGAAAGCATGATACATGTGTCACCTTGACTGATGATATCTTGGGCTCAGGCTGCACTCACTACCTGACAGGTGTGAACAACAGACGTTCTTAAGTGCATCAACATCGGCCAGGCGTGGAGACCCAATAGATGAAGTCATCATTTTCCAACAGGGGTCTCTCTCTCTCTCTCTCTCTCTCTCTCTCTCTCTCTCTCTCTCTCTCTCTCTCTCTCTCTCTCTCTCTCTCTCTCTCTCTCTCTCTTCCAATTTTTCTTATTCTTTATGTCATTTCTTCCATGCATCTTCTAACCCTGACTCCTCCGTAGCGTTTACTCGCCCCGCCACCATACACACACACACACACACACACACCATGAACCTGACCTACCAGTCCCCCACGTCTTGAGCCATCGTCCACCTTCTCTCTCTCTCTCCCCCCCCCCCCTCAACACCACACTCACACACCTCTTCCAGCTTCTAGCCTTCACCTCTAAACCTTACTCCTCCCACCCCCACCCTCCCCACCATTCACCCAATTCTCGAGCCTCACCTCATCCTGGACCCTCATCTTCTCCCAATCCCCCCCTCTCCTCCTCCTCCTCCTCCTCCTCCTCCTCCACCGCTGAGCGCTCTGACCCTTGATCTCTGACGTCCTAACTCCTTCCACCCGCGCGTCATCAGTATTCCCACCCCTCATGTTTCTCTCCCCCACCTCCCCTCCCATCCTAACTACCTCCTTTCCTCCCCTGCTCTTTTCCTCCTACTCTCTCCCTCTCTCTTCCCTCCCTCTCCAACTTCTTCCTATGCTCCCTCCTGACTTCATCCATTCCACTTCGACCCCTTTTCCCCTCACGCCTCCTTCCCTTCCTCTTTCGATACCCTCCCCCGACAACTTCCCTTCCTCTCTCTCTCTCTCTCTCTCTCTCTCTCTCTCTCTCTCTCTCTCTCTCTCTCTCTCTCTCTCTCTCTCTCTCTCTCTCTCTCTCCTCCTACCCGATTTCTTCTTTCCCTCCCTCCTGACTCCTTCCCTTCCTCTTTCGACTCCCTCCCTCCCTCCCTCGTCCCAGTCAGACAGTAGGAGAGGCTATTGATCCACTTGACGACCAGTAATGCGGTAGCCTGGGTCATCAACAGTGATGGTGATGGTGATAGAAATGGTGGTGATGGTGGTGGTAGTTGAGGCGATGGTGGATGGTATTGGTCGTAATGGTGGTGGTGGCAATGATGATGATGATGATGATGATGGTGGTGATGACGATGGTGATGGTGAAGATGGTAGTGATGGAAGCGATGGTGGTGGTGATGGTGGTGGTGGTGGTGGTGGTGGTGGTGGTGGTGGTGGTGAAGATGGTAGTGATGGAAGCGATGATGATGGTGGTGGTGGTGGTGGTGGTGGTGGTGGTGATTGTGGTGCTGATGGTGACGGCGACGGCAATAGTGTGGTGTTGTTGGTGGTGGGTCGTCGTCGTGTTGGTGGTGGGGTTCGTCGTCGTGTTGGTGGTGGGTCGTCGTCGTGGGGGTCGCCGTCGTGTTGGTGGTGGGGGTCGTCGTCGTGTTGGTGGTGGTGGGTCGTCGTCATCATGGTCATCGTGATGGTGGTGGTGGTGATAGTGCTTGTGGCCGATAATGGTGGTGATGACGACGATGGTGGTGATGTCGTCAAGTTTAGAATTCTGCTCACGACAAAGACAGCAGAAAAAAAAGGAGGGAAGGGGGGTTCAGTCAGATTTTACCCGGGACGTTTAACGGGAAGCCTTTTACAAAAATTACCAACAACTCAATTACGTGAGACGATTAAAAAAAAAAAAAAGGGGGAGGGCGAGAAATGCGAATAGGGAGGAGGGGGGGAAGGGGGGGTGAGAGAAAGGTGGTGATAGTCGTGAGAGAGTGAAGGGGGGAAGAGAGGAGTGGCAAAGCAAGAATGCGAGAGTTGCAGGATGCGAGAGAGGGAATTACTGTGGTGCCGAAGGACGGGGGATATCGGGGTGGGAATGAGTTGTAGGAGTGAGGAGCTAATTGGAAGGGTGAGTAAGGGGAGGTTTTGGAGTGACTGGGGAGAACTTTCAGGGTGAGGGGAGAGAGAGAGAGAGAGAGAGAGAGAGAGAGAGAGAGAGAGAGAGAGAGAGAGAGAGAGAGAGAGAGAGAGAGAGGAGGGGGCGGGGAGCCCTGGGGAATGTCCAGGACAGTGGGTTGACTTGGGGGAATGGGTTGGCGATTATGAAGGGGTGGGGCATGGTGGGCGGAGCTGTGGGATCATCTCCCCTTTGATAAATTCAATGGTGGGGTTGAGACCGCCCTCTTCTACCACAGGAGGCCACAGACAAAGGTTCCCCAAAGTGCAGAAGACTAAGCAAGGCCTCGGACGAAACGTTCCTCCGCCGTAAAAGATTTTTCAGTTTAGATTTTCGGGCACAGCCCCAGGAGTCAGCAACAGTTGCCACATGTGATGATAATCCAATAAATCTTCGTCTTTCAGTGTGGACGCCTGACATCCCCGGCGTGGGTGTGGGTGGGTGGAGGGTTCAAGCCTTCAAGTGTCCTGTGGCCCCACGCCATTTGAGGTTACATGCAGTGGCATCATCATCTTCATTAATCACTAATGACTTTAACGTCATTAGTTAAGTTCCTCCTCCTCCTCCTCCTCCTCCTCCTCCTCCACAAGCAGTGTGGTACTTCATACCAGAGTTCCAAGAGGCGTAAAAGAAAAGAAAAATAAATAATTGTGTCAAGAAAACACTTGAATTCATCTTGAGAAAAATTCATATGAGACAGGTATTGTGTGTGAAGCTATAGACCATGAGACGCGACTCACAATGCATGCATAAGGGATCTCACTAGGGTGGCGACCGCCTGGCGTTGTCACCAAGCCACACACACACACACATACCTGGTGGGCTTCTACAGGTAATACTCAAACTGAGTGGAAGTGTGGACTTTCCTGTGGTAAGAAGCCTTACGGGAAGGGAAATAAAGGAGAGGGACCCGGTCGGACCCGGAGTCTCACCGGCCGTGAACAAGCGGCAGGTCACGTTTAAGTCCAATGTCCTGCTCTTCTCCAGCGGCTACTTTACGTTGGAGGGACGGAGGGAGGGAGGGAGGGAGAAGGAGAAGACAGGCTCCGGAGAGAGAGAGAGAGAGAGAGAGAGAGAGAGAGAGAGAGAGAGAGAGAGAGAGAGAGAGAGAGAGAGAGAGAGAGAGAGAGAGAGAGACCGGGAGGTACGTACTATGGAAAGAGGATCTGGGGGATGGGAGGAAGGGAGGCAGAAGGATTAATGGCGACATGAGGGGAAAATGTTGCAGTCAGAGAGGGGCAACCTGATACACTACAGAAAATGCGTGTATTAATACA
The DNA here is from genome assembly GCF_036320965.1 of Panulirus ornatus. NCBI lineage: Eukaryota > Metazoa > Arthropoda > Malacostraca > Decapoda > Palinuridae > Panulirus > Panulirus ornatus. The sequence goes on from NC_092279.1 coordinate 15,063,425, forward strand.
CGTAACCCAACCCCTGGTGACACAAATGGTCATAATGTATAAAAACGTTACGTCAGGCCAGCGTTAATATACACCAGCTAGCTAACCATCCCTCCCTGTGTTAACCCGCCGGTCACTTCCCAGTCATATCTATAGCTACCGAATTCCACAGACTTTCCCAGAGTAGTACTCATTCTATGGCGGGTTAGCTAGAGTTTTTTGGATACATATTGAACTTTTATCTATGTATCTCTAAGTTCATTGATACAGCGCCACTAGAATGTCTAATAAACCGGGACCCCAAGCTAGAGATGCTTCCAGCACTACCTTTATAAAGTTGGTTCCCGTGTTGAGATTCTCTCTCTCTCTCTCTCTCTCTCTCTCTCTCTCTCTCTCTCTCTCTCTCTCTCTCTCTCTCTCTCTGTGCGAGAGTTTCACCGAGCGAAACCGCAGGGCAGACGCCAGTCGGAGGTCGCGTTCCTAATCGAGCAGCGACTTTTCGCCGTAATCCGTCAGAGCCGAGTAATTGGTAACCATTGCGCCCCACAAGTTTTCACGCCGACGACAGGACTGAATCCTTGTTGTATGCCTGCCGGTTCGCTCAGTCTTCGTCGCTCTGTCCCAAACGCGATGGTATGTGTTCACGTCCGTCACTTCTACCTGTCTGCCCGCCTATGTCTCTCTCTCTCTCTCTCTCTCTCTCTCTCTCTCTCTCTCTCTCTCTCTCTCTCTCTCTCTCTCTCTCTCTCTCTCTCTCTTAACCCTACATACCTCCCTACCAGTCTGACCGTCGACGACAGGAAGGTAGGTAGATAGACAGAGAGTAAAAGACAGCCCGTCAGCGAGACAGACAAGGAAGAAATATAGATCAAACGCAGGCAAATACGGTTAGACTAACGAAAAGAAGAAACAAAGCAGTCAAAGACAGGATTCAGTTTAGACAATCGGGTGGGCATAGACAGACAGACAGACAGACAGACACAGAGAGAAGTAATCTGTCAACAGACAGACAGTTTATCAACAGCACACGAGTATGAAACTCCCTCCTCGCCATACGGTCGGTACAAAGAGGTCAGCAGCAAAAAGCGAGAACCCACCCAAGTTCTTATCTTCAGGAGAGGCTACACACGGACAACAGCTTCTTCAGGCAAAGGTGAGTGGGGGGAGGGGTTGGTTGGTGCGGAGATAGATAACAGACCAGCTCTTGAATGCGGCCTCCCTTAAGAGTATCATTACACTGTGCTGGGTGAAGGGGATGTGAGGTAATCTCACAGATGATGGGGGGAAAAAATGACCAAGATATGGAAGCAATAGAGAGTGAACCACCACCCCGAACCATAAGGGTAGAAAAACAAAAAAAAAGTCGTCAATCACAGACATTCACAGAATCAGAAGTTATACGAAATAGAGGAAGACTGAGGAATCAAATTCGAGACATGAGAAGTGTCATCGTATGGAAGAACGAGTTAAGGAGCTGAGAACTATAGTCAAAGGTCGTGATATCGAAATGAAAATCAACTGAAGGAATCTAATTAAATGAAAGAATTCACACTGAGGACGGGACAAGGCAAAAAAAAAAGATCAGGAAGGTTTTCTTTGCACGTCCCTGAGACAAGAAGGGTCTTCTCTAGACGTCCCTGAGACAAGGAGGGTCTTCTCTAGACGTCCCTGAGACAAGGAGGGTCTTCTCTGCACGTCCATTGAGAAAAGGAAGGTCTTCTCTGCACGTCCCTGAGGCAAGGAGGGTCTTCTCTGACGTCCACTGAGAAAAGGAGGGTCTTCTCTGGACGTCCCTGAGGCAAGGAGGGCCTTCTCTGCAAGTCCCTAAGGCAAGGAGGATCTTCTCTGCACGTCCCTGAGGCAAGGAGGGTCTTCTCTGCACGTCCTTGAGGCAAGGAGGGTCTTCTCTGGACGTCCCTGAGGCAAGGGGTTTCTTCTCTGCACGTCCCTGAAGCAAGGAGGGTCTTCTCTGGACGTCCTTGTGATACAACAACAAAAGAAAATTCCCATAAATCAACAGACCGAAGACTCTCGAAAATATAGAGGCCAGGGAACAGGGGCACACTCTGAGCCAGATGAGCTGCAGCGAAGAGCATTGGGTGATGCAGGGAAACACAGATCCTGGGGACGTTAAAAGGGAGAGAGACACACACAAGGTAAACTGTTAAGTAAAACTACAAAAAGTGAAACTGACACCGTTGGAGACAAGGAAAGCGAGATTTTTATTTAGGACAACCAGAGACACAAAGGTTAACGAATTAACTCTGCAGGACTTGGCGAAAAAGTGGATTCAAAGGAAACTGAGAATCTTTGTGAATCTTGGGGCAGACAGAGGAAAAATTCAATAACCTTCGGACATAAACAAGACCATATTCTGCTGAAGAGGAATGGGGGTGGAAAAGGAAGACATACGTGTTCAAAAAAAAAAATTGCTAAAGGCTACAGACATGCTAAATGGAGAGAGAGAGAGAGAGAGAGAGAGAGAGAGAGAGAGAGAGAGAGAGAGAGAGAGAGAGAGAGAGAGAGAGAGAGAGAGAGAGAGAGAGAGAGAGAGAGAGAGAGAGAGAGAGAGAGAGAGAGCAGAACGGGTCGTTATCACCTCAGAGTGGTCACAAGGGTCAACTAATGCGAAAGTAAGAGTGAAAATGCGTAAAGATGATGAAGGGACTGGAAGTAAATGGAAAGGGAGATGGATTTTACACCATGAATTACAGGAAACAAAGCTTGATTTCCTCGGGGCAGTGGAGGAAAGGGGAAACGCACTCAAGAAAGATGATCTGGCCTAATCTCTCCGAAGGGAAAGATGATATTGCAAAGAAGGGAAGGAGATGAGAAAGTATGGGAACTAGTCCTTTTAACAAGGAATAATATCAAGTCTCAAGAGGTACTGGTAGATGACTTCCAGCAAACGGCACGTAATGGAGGAGTAAGCTGTGACCTTCTAAGGGATTTCAGCGAAACTGAACAAATTTTCGACAGCAAAACAACGAAGGAACAATCAGGGTGGTGCTGGAAGCAGACGAGATGCACTCCTCAAAAGGTGTTAAAGTTCTAATAGCGGGCTATTTCAATTGTGGGGAAACAGATTGGGGGAATTTAGATTCTCATCAAGACAGACAGTCATGGAGTGATAGGTTAAAGAGAGCCCAATCTGGCTTGTGATTCAGAGAGAGAGAGAGAGAGAGAGAGAGAGAGAGAGAGAGAGAGAGAGAGAGAGAGAGAGAGAGAGAGAGAGAGAGAGAGTGTAGCAGAGGGAGATGTGAAGACACGACAGGAGCTAAACAACAAATTCAGAGGTGTTTTTCACCGTGGAAGACACTAAGGCCCGAACACCAGCGAGGCGGAGAGGGGAGGGAAAAAAAAGTCTTGGAAAGAAATGGCATTCCTAATAAGAGAAAAAAGACACGAGGAGACCATGCCCCACATACTGTTCATGGTCCACACGAATTTTCTCCGCGTGTGTGCAGAAATGTGATGATCCTGCGATATGAAGGAAGAGAACAGTGAGTAAGGTATCACCTTGAATGAGGAGGATATCACCAGCTTACAAGGGAATATGTGCGCGTGTGACAGGAAAGTGGAAGTCGACACTGTGCTTCACCTGTCGCCAGAGAATTGTCAAGGGAGACTAACTCTGCCGAAAAATATTGGAAATGCTCCTAAGCATCAAGACAGGGTGATGTTACTGAACTCCTCACATGATATTGCTCCTAAGCATCAAGACAGGGTGATGTTACTGAACTCCTCACAAGATATATTAAGTCAAGACTAGAATATATACATCTTAAGTATAGCCACCAAGCTTAAAGAGAAACCACAAGGGAGTGACAGACAAGATCCAGAGGGAGACCGGAGCCAAAAGGGCCGAGTTAGAAGACCATAAATATTCACACCATGGCCGAGAGGAGGGAGTGGGGCTCCTCGATTTCACACCCCTCAAGCTTATGACCCAGATCGAACACGTAGAGAGATGCAATGACAGAGCAACCAGAGAGGTCATGGAAAAAAAAAAATACTAAGCAAGAAACTTATGAAAAAAAAGATCGAAAGAAAGAGTTTGATAGGATCAGAGTAGTCGATTAATGGAATAGGATAAAGTGGGGAGAAAAATATAATACAATGATCTGGAAAGCTCTTTGACAACAGATAGTATTCAAGAGATGGTACCTCATGGGTGCAAAACTCCATCTTCACCCTGTACCTATAGGATATCACACACACACACACACACACACACACACACACACTGGAAAAGAATGCTCATGTGTGAAATCGTCAGACAGACAGACTGATTGCTTTACACAAACAGGGAGAACAGCATTATGAAGGAATTCTATGATTTCTGAAAACCGTCGCACGCAGCCAGACATAACAGGGCTTTCTTCTCCCCCATTTTATGTATTCGTGAGGCTGCTGCACATATATATGCATAATCAGATGAGACATAAAAGAGAGAGGGAGCGAGATGTAATTTGAATACACAGCGCGACAGATGGACTCCTGTGCGCGCCAGGGGGGGCAAAGCATGCATTCATTCGTGCTACGGAGAGGGCTAGTCACTAGGGGCGACTTCGGTAATATAACGAAGAATCCTACGGTAGGATTACGACCAAAAAAAAAAAAAAAGAGAGAGAAAGATTCAAAATCCAGAAATGTGAGAAGGAAAAAAAAAAAAGTGGGAGGGAGGGAGGGGGAAATCGCCGACTCTTAACGAAAAAGATTCGAAAATCCAGAGAGGTTAGAAAAAAAAAAAAGAGAGAAGGGGAATCACCGACTCTAACGAAATGTTTCTGATTCGGTAAAAGATGGACGGGTGTCACACAAAAGATAACCCGATTGTCGGCGAGGGGCCGCCCGGGCCTCTGTCAAACCTCGCTGATTTTCAGCGAAAGGGATGTCCAGTCTCGGGGAAGGAGGATCACAGGCTCACGTGTATTGCCAGGGATTTCTGGCAGTACGTCACCCATTCCTGGCAACACGACAAATCATGACGACACTCGAAATAAAAAACGCCTGAAGAATATACTTATAAAACTATATATATATATATATATATATATATATATATATATATATATATATATATATATATATATATATATATATATATATATAGTCCTAACTTCGTCTCTTCGATGTATATCAACTGACCGTTATATTTCTCTCTTATGTCTCCCCTGATGATGTGATTATTACACGAAAGTGCACTTGGGAACTTATCGTGTTTCATTTCCCCCGTGGATTCATAGGTATATATATATATATATATATATATCTCATCCCTGGGGATAGGGAAGAAAGAATACTTCCCTCGTATTCTCTGCGTGTCGTAAAAGGCGACTAAAAGGGGAGGGAGCGGGGGGGCTGGAAATCCTCCCTTCCCGTGTTTTTTTCATTTTCCAAAAGAAGGAACAGAGAAGGGGGCCAAGTGAGGATATTCCCTCTAAGGCTCAGTTTCCTGTTCTTGACGCTACCTCGCCAATGTGGAAAATGGCGAATAGTATGAAAGAAAAGATATATATATATGTATATATATATATATATATATATATATATATATATATATATATATATATATATATATATATATATATATGTGTGTGTGTGTGTGTGTGTGTGTGTGTATATATATATAATGGTTAACCCCCAGGACCCTTTCAGAAAGTTATATGCCAAAATGGCCTTTGTCGGCTTTCAAATGGCCTTTAAAGGCGAGGTGCGGTCACATTTTAAATGGAATGAGTACCACGCTGCTGCGGTGACCATAAACCTTGAGAGGTGGCATTTGTTGACCTTTAAATCCAAGCTCTGGCACCCCCTTCATCCTGGGTTACCTTCGTTACAATTTGAGGCCGCTTTTGGTCTGGCCCACTTCGAGTGAGCCTCGTGAACTCAGGGTAGTCTGTAAGGCTTGACGGTGGGTCTTGGTGACCTCAGGGAAGGGCCCTGAAGGCCAGTGTAAGGATGCCTGTAACTCGACCTAGATTCTGAAGTGCCTACATCCCAACTACAGTGTCTCGAGGGGTGTTGTGTGTGTGTGTGTGTGTGTGTGTGTGTGTGTGTGTGTGTGTGTGTGTGTGTGTGTGTGTGTGTGCGTGTGTTTGAACATAACGTTCCATCTTTTACTGTGTCCTCTGTCGCGTGGGTTCTCTCGTTACACAGAAATGTTTCCCCTCTTCTTACAAAATTCTGTGCAGCTGTTGCTTGTCTTTCTCTCCACTTTTTTTTTTCCCCCCTCTCACGCATCGCCTTAATTCTCGTGATATACACCTGTTCCTCAACGTAAGCTGCCCGGGGGGCCCCTCACCGGAGGGCACTCTATATCACAGTTAGCACAGCAATCCCCTTCACACTTCTTCACGCAAGGCATCCATTACGACCACTGCCACAAGCAAGAATGGGCTTTGGGGGCTCATCCTTGACGTAATCCCAGCTTAACTTTAACCTCCTGCGCGGTGACTGGACCATGCTCACACCGCCTCCCTCCCTCCATCACCCCACCCCCTCCCACACACACACACACACACACACACACACACACACTGCTCTTTTCACTCCAACCATTTCTTTGGTACTCAAACCTTATTTTCAGTTATGACAAATGAACTGTTCCTCAAAGCATGCGGCCACATGATTTTATCGAAACAGTTAAAAACTAAAACTGATCATTTTTTTTTTCTTCACTCTCTTCCATCTCCACCTTCCCTAAAAGATGTTCTTCTTTTGCCCATATCACTCCCCCCCCCCTCCCAAATCGCGACGTCCCGGTCCACCCTAGCTAAACCACGGCATAAATCAAAGTGCAGAACCATCACGTAACCTCGCCACCTGTTCGCCTTGTGCGTGTCGAGGTCATTCTCAGTCACAACACACCTCATGTACACGAGCGGTCACGGGAGGAGCGACTCTCCCTCCAGGAACCCTCGGCTGCTTGCATACCTACTACCTCCGGCTGCATAGATCAAAAGCCACCTACCACACATGGGAGGAGGAGCCACCTCTATCTCACTCCTCCAGACCCGTGTCATGCTTTATCAACCTCTCACTTCCCCCCCTCCTCTACACTGACTTCCTTCTATCAATGTTTTTTTTTTTTTTACTATCTTCGCCAAATCCTTCCATCACAGAATAGGTAAAAATGTTCTCTTTCATGTATTCATCCTGTCTCCTCCTCATATATGTGAAGCGTCTGGGGTAAACCATGGAAAGCTGTGTAGGTATGTATATACATGTGTATGGGGGTGGGTTGGGCCATTTCTTTCGTCTGTTTCCTTGCGCTACCTCGCAAACGTGGGAGACAGCGACAAAGCAAAAAAAAAAAAAAAAAAAAAATATATATATATATATATATATATATATATATATATATATATATATATATATATATATATATATAGGTGTTCCAGGGTTCCACGTGCAAAAGGCTACACCGGAAGTGAAGAGTCACCCCCTGGTGAGTGTTTATCATCATGAGCACGGACGGTCTCGGGGTATCGTCAAAGAGCTTCTCACTCCAAAGGAGTCTTCATTTCCCTGCTGCAGGAACCTTTACAAAGAGGTCGTGGGTACCACATGGAAAAGGAAACACGAGGTCCTAAAGATATGTTAATACACGAAAGCGCTCAGGATTTCGTGCATATATATATATATATATATATATATATATATATATATATATATATATATATATATATATATATATATATATATCTTTTCTTTCTTTCATACTATTCGCCATCTCCCGCATTAGCGAGGTAGCGTTAAGAACAGAGGACTGGGCCTTAGAGGGAATATCCTCACCTGGCCCCCTTCTCTGTTCCTTCTTCTGGAAAATTAAAAAAAAAACGAGAGGGGAGGATTTCCAGCCACCCGCTCCCTCCCCTTTTAGTCGCCTTCTACGACACGCAGGGAATACGTGGGAAGTATTCTTTCTCCCCTATCCCCAGGGATATATATACATATATATAAATATATATATATATATATATATATATATATATATATATATATATATATATATATATATATATATATATATATATATATATATATATATAAAGACTGGAAGGATGGTGCCTACAGCCCCCAGACCGAGCCTGGGAAGAGGAAGAACACGGTTTTCAGAAAATGGAATCTGTTGCAGCGGCCTTCAACGGAGCCCAGTTTGACACGGGAATATTCGAAATATAAATCTGGAAAAGCTGAATACTCATATTTTCCAACAAGGAAAAATGAGAGAGAGAGAGAGAGAGAGAGAGAGAGAGAGAGAGAGAGAGAGAGAGAGAGAGAGAGAGAGAGAGAGAGAGAGAGAGAGAGAGAGAGAGAGAAACAGGATGTGGTGGGAGGCAGTCCATTATATGGAAGGCGACGCAGCGTGCCCGTCTTAAACCCTGGAATACATTCTAGAGAAGAAACTCGAAAGTGATTCCTTAACGTCCTCTGGGAATTCCCGCGTGCAGCGTGGTCCCGAGGGCGCTGGAAACACAAAGACGCCAAGGCGCTTCCCTAAAGCTACGTAAACATCGACTGAAATGTGTCCTTGAGGACAACTGCTCGATATGACTACATGAATAAATTGTTGCATGTATGTATATATGTATAGACAGATAGACAGATAGAGATAGATAGATAGATAGATAGAGAGAGATAGAGAGAGAGAGAGAGAGAGAGAGAGAGAGAGAGAGAGAGAGAGAGAGAGAGAGAGAGAGAGATGGTACCAGACTCCTCCTGCTCGAGATTACATCGCAAGTGAAAATTATTCACCTTTGGCGAGGAAGGGGGGAGATAGGGGTCTAAAAGGTTCTAGGAACCCCCTCGCCCTGCATACATTCCTAAGAATAGGGAACAGAAGGAGAACCCAAGCGCGGATTGCTTTCTCGGAGTGAGTGCTCAGTCGCCTGTTCCTCACGCTACCTCGTTAAGGGAAAGGAAGAAAAAAAAAAAAAGGTATCATCTCCAAATACTCAACCTCTGTAATGAAGTGCCTCAAGGGAGCAGTTCTTTCTCCAACCCTCGTCAATTACTTCTTACACGACCTCCCTCCTCCTCCTCCTCCTCCTCCACGCAACACACGGAAGCATGAATATCCTCTCTCGCATGCAGAGGACCTCACTGTCAGCACACCCTGACACCGCACGGTAAACAACAACCGTGCAGCGCCGCGTCACAGAATCAGGACAGAGGCTTCACCATCATTCTCTTAACCACCGGAGGATATGAACCTAACTTGTAGGTCCATAACTCTCGACATTCCCCACTTGCATCGCGCGTGCAGCATCCACCTGACATCCGCTCTCCACACACACACACACACACACACACACACACACACATCAACACAATGAATATAAACAAATCCACCGCCTTCAGACCTCTTACTGGCACCGGCTTTGGATAAGAAAAAATAACACCCTCAGCGAGGTTGCAACATCGTCGGGAGGCGAAAAAGAACACAATCTCGCTGGGGAACTTCTCACTCCAAGGGAGTGTGTATCATTTTTCTGCTCCCCTGATTGGATCGTATCTGTGATGCTGCTGAAGCCCTAAAAAAGAAAGGTCGTGAGGCTGTGTATTGGATATATCCTGCATCCGTATGGGGCGCATCCTCGAAGCTTCATGATCCTCGTAAAAAGGACTTAGAGTTTATATATATATATATATATATATATATATATATATATATATATATATATATATATATAAACTTCTTCGGCCGGCCTTAAAACCCAGCTTCGAAGCTTCGATCATGCTGGGCTTCAAAGGTCCGTTCACTTTGACCGTTTTAGTGGCCGGACATGATCCACACCGGCACTTCCTTCATCACATGACCCACATCACCCGTGCGGGCGGGCAGCCAGCCCCCATCACCCTGCATAGCCCCTATCCAAGAACGGTCCTACCATCCTCAAATCCTCCCCAAACCTCCTGCAATACCTTTGTATCGCAAGGCCTTCCTACCCCCTGCTCGGCTCACCACTCCACAGACACTTACCTCCAGAACGACCCCTTCCACCTAATGCACAGCCCTCTCATATATATATATATATATATATATATATATATATATATATATATATATATATATATATATATATATATACAATGTATGCGTCAACAAGCAGATGTCAAGTACAATAATATGAGACACGAAAGAACTCACAAACCCCCTCAAATCTTGCGGGTTCAGGTGACCTGGTGTGTTCATGTCTCATTAATGTGCATTCAGGATCACCGATTTCTTTGCTGAAGTGGATTAAGACGAAGGGCGAGTCCCTCGCATAAGTGCAAACAGGATTTACCATGGGTGAGTAAGCCCTCTCGGGGGCTCTGCTCCATCGAAGTTCGTGACGTTATTTTGCTCGTGTGAATGTTTTTTCGTGTTATTCTTCGTGGTGTTGGCCTCATAGCACAATCATTATTCATCAAAGCACTCTAGTTCAGCTCTGTCATCTTACAAAATGCCTTGGCGTGATTCCATTATACTTGTATTCGTTCGTTTATACTCTTAGAAGAAAGGAAAAAAAAATATTCTATTCATGCCATTGTTCGCTTTAGTGTGACTCTGGTCGTGTGATTCTGGTATCGACCTGCTTATGTAAACATTCTGGTCGTGTGATTCTGGTATCGACCTCCTTTATGTGAACATTCTGGTCGTGTGATTCTGGTATCGACCTCCTTTATGCGAACATTCACAGATAACTACTTCGGCCATCTTGACAGATCACACCGCCGGTGTTCGCTGGACAGATACTGACGGCTAAATGGGACGACAAAAGGAAAGAAAAAGGAAAAAAAAAAGTAGTTCCTCTTGAAAAATACGTGAATAATGTATTACAAGATTTTGCACCGGTCGTGCATTACGCCTCTATTCATATGCCACGGTTCAATAATCAATAGTAGTTTCCCCCCCCCCTACACTTACGATCAACACTTACAGCCTCACTTACTTCTTAAGTACTTATTTCTCCTTCTGTATATGCTTCCTCTCCCCTGCCGCCGCCGCCCGCAGCCTCGGGCCGCAGGAGAGGCGAGTGAGAGACCGCCTGCGGCTCTCGCAGCAAACACCGCCGGACTGCACACAATACATATGACGACAAGTTTCATCATCAAATACAACGCCGACCCTCACCAAAAAAAAAAAAAAGAAAAAAAAAATAGTCTGAAATGTTGAAAAAGTTAGCTGGGCACTGGGGGAGAGGGAGGGACTTCAGCGGGCTATAATCGGTTCATATGTAATGGAATTTTGGGCTAAAACGAGCGCGTATAACTGCGGGAAAAACAACGGTCGTCTATACCCTGGGAATATATGGCAATGAAAATTCAGACGTTTATGGAAAAAAAAAAAAGTTGACAGAAAAAACAAAAAAGTTTGCATCACGCTCTCTCTCTCTGTTCTCCTATGTTCTAAATAAAAATTACGTCTGTATCTCTCTCTCTCTCTCTCTCTCTCTCTCTCTCTCTCTCTCTCTCTCTCTCTCTCTCTCTCTCTCTCTCTCTATCTATCTATCTATCTATCTATCTATCTGTCTGTCTATCTATCTCTCTCTCTCCTCGCATGATAATGCCATGTAATCAACTGTGCTCATGTACCTTGATATCATGCTTTCTATCATGCCTCGCGTTCTTGATATAAGATTTTTTTTTTGTCAAGCATTAGCGCCTTCTGTAATACTTTAGCATCCTGATATAGGATATTCCGCCATCCTGATACAGGATATTCTGCCATCTTGATATAGGATTTCCAGGAATTCTGCCATCTTGATATAGGATACTCCGCCATCCTGATACAGGATATTCTGCCATCTTGATATACGATATTCCGCCATCCTGATACAGGATATTCTGCCATCTTGATATAGGATATTCCGCCATCCTGATACAGGATATTCTGCCATCTTGATATAGGATATTCCGCCATCCTGATACAGGATATTCTGCCATCTTGATATAGGATATTCCGCCATCCTGATACAGGATATTCTGCCATCTTGATATAGGATGTTACGGCATCTGTTCAAGTATGAACGTGCGTGATCTTCGCCCAGTCATGGTACTGTGTGGCTTTCCGGTGTATACTTCACAGTCCTTCATTCACGGCCTAAATACTCATCCTTCATTCAAGGCCCAAATACCTATGCTTCATTCACGGCCTAAATACTCATGCTTCATTCAGGGCCGAAATACTCATGCTTCATTCAGGGCCTAAATACTCATGCTTCATTCAGGGCCTAAATACTCATGCTTCATTCAGGGCCTAAATACTCATGCTTCATTCAGGGCCTAAATACTCATGCTTCATTCAGGGCCTAAATACTCATGCTTCATTCAGGGCCTAAATACTTATGCTTCATTCAGGGCCTAAATACTTATGCTTCATTCAGGGCCTAAATACTTATGCTTCATTCAGGGCCTAAATACTTATGCTTCATTCAGGGCCGAAATACTCAAAGCCACATGCGTGTTCACTCTGAGACAAAAAAACCCTGCAGCCATGTCTGTGCATTCTTAACTAAGACCTCGAGCCATGTCTGTGTGCATTATGATCTAAGACACCCCAGCCACGTCTGTGCATTTTAAGACCCTCCAGCCCATGCATACTCATGCTTCATTCTGGGCCTAAATACTCATCCTTCATTCAGGGCCTAAATACTCATGCTTCATTCAGGGCCTAAATACTCATGCTTCATTCAGGGCCTAAATACTCATGCTTCATTCAGGGCCTAAATACTCATGCTTCATTCAGGGCCTAAATACTTATGCTTCATTCAGGGCCTAAATACTCATGCTTCATTCAGGGCCTAAATACTCATGCTTCATTCAGGGCCTAAATACTCATGCTTCATTCAGGGCCTAAATACTTATGCTTCATTCAGGGCCTAAATACTTATGCTTCATTCAGGGCCGAAATACTCAAAGCCACATGCGTGTTCACTCTGAGACAAAAAAACCCTGCAGCCATGTCTGTGCATTCTTAACTAAGACCTCGAGCCATGTCTGTGTGCATTATGATCTAAGACACCCCAGCCACGTCTGTGCATTTTAAGACCCTCCAGCCCATGCCCTGTGCATTACGATCTAAACCCGTTCATTTATCATAGTCTCGACACGCGGGACACACTTCCATTTCCTAAAGCCCTGATGTGTGTGGGAGGGAGGAGGAGGAGGAGGAGGTGGTTGTTGTTGTTGTTTTTCCCTCGTCATTCATCACAGGGGGGGGGGGGGGGAAATGAGACGTTCTGACACATACTATTCGCCAGGGATGATCGAAATGGCGACGCGTGGCACCCCGAGCATCCTGGTATTAGAACCCGTGTGATGGATCAACCTTCTGATGGGCAGCCATCCCACCCGGAGGCCGGCGGCGGCGACACGGGGGCATCTCTCCAACGATCGGTCGCCTTGAGAGTGAAACTTCCCTAAAATGTCTTCGTCCAGAAACAGACCATCCTGGAAACTGGAACGTCTAGAGAGCGAAACACGTGAAACACGTCAGCGCGTCGTAAAAAAAAAAAAAAAAAAAGAAGAAAAAAACTTATCGTCGTAAAACGTCAGCAATGTAATGGAAGACATCTTAAACCTTCTCCATCTCTGAAGTGAGAGAGAAAACCCGTAAACCTTCAACATCTCGAGAATGAAACACGGCACAACGAACGTCAGCGTCTTGTAATACAACACGGCATAACGAACGTCAGCGTCTTGCAATACAACACGGCACAACGAACGTCAGCGTCTTGCAATACAACACGACTAAACGTCAGCGTCTTGCAATACAACACGGCACAACGAACGTCAGCGTCTTGCAATACAACACGACTAAACGTCAGCGTCTTGCAATACAACACGACTAAACGTCAGCGTCTTGCAATACAACACGACTAAACGTCAGCGTCTTGCAATACAACACGGCACAACGAACGTCAGCGTCTTGCAATACAACACGACTAAACGTCAGCGTCTTGTAATACAACACGGCATAACGAACGTCAGCGTCTTGTAATACAACACGACACAACGAACGTCAGCGTCTTGCAATACAACACGACACAACGAACGTCAGCATCTTGCAATACAACACGACACAACGAACGTCAGCGTCTTGTAATACAACACGACTAAACATCAGCGTCTTGTAATACAACACGACTAAACGTCAGCGTCTTGTAATACAACACGACTAAACGTCAGCGTCTTGTAATACAACACGACTAAACGTCAGCGTCTTGTAATACAACACGACTACGAACGTCAGCGTCTTGCAATACAACACGACACAACGAACGTCAGCGTCTTGCAATACAACACGGCACAACGAACGTCAGCGTCTTGCAATACAACACGACACAACGAACGTCAGCGTCTTGTAATACAACACGACACAACGAACGTCAGCGTCTTGCAATACAACACGACACAACGAACGTCAGCGTCTTGCAATACAACACGACACAACGAACGTCAGCGTCTTGCAATACAACACGACTAAACGTCAGCGTCTTGTAATACAACACGACACAACGAACGTCAGCGTCTTGTAATACAACACGGCATAACGAACGTCAGCGTCTTGTAATACAACACGACTAAACGTCAGCGTCTTGTAATACAACAAGACTAAACGTCAGCGTCTTGTAATACAACACGGCATAACGAACGTCAGCGTCTTGTAATACAACACGACTAAACGTCAGCGTCTTGTAATACAACACGACTAAACGTCAGCGTCTTGTAATACAACACGACTAAACGTTAGCGTCTTGTAATACAACACGACTAAACGTCAGCGTCTTGTAATACAACACGACTAAACGTCAGCGTCTTGTAATACAACACGACTAAACGTCAGCGTCTTGTAATACAAGACTAAACGTCAGCGTCTTGTAATACAACAAGACTAAACGTCAACGTTCTTGAAATAGAGTGGAATAAAACATGGAGGCCTTGAAATAGGATACGACGTAACGTCAGCAATCTTGAAATGAAACACATTACCAGATCCCATTTTCTTGACAAGAAAATAAAGTGGTGTTGCCGCTTCACCACCAACCGCTGCCTTCCCTCGACCCCGGCCTCCGTGGGACATCACAGCGCACCAGCAGCCACCCGCACCCTCCCACCCCAACCACAGCGCACCACACCTCACCAGCCACTACCCTCCCTCGACCCCAACCACAGCGCACCAGCAGCCTCCCGCACCCTCCCACCCCAACCACAGCGCACCACACCTCACCAGCCACTACCCTTCCTCGACCCCCAACCACAGCGCACCACACCTCACCAGCCACTACCCTCCCTCGACCCCAACCACAGCGCACCACAGCGCACCAGCAGCCTCCCGCACCCTCCCACCCCAACCACAGCGCACCACACCTCACCAGCCACTACCCTTCCTCGACCCCCAACCACAGCGCACCACACCTCACCAGCCACTACCCTCCCTCGACACCCAACCACAGCGCACCACACCTCACCAGCCACTACCCTCCCTCGACCCCCAACCACAGCGCACCACACCTCACCAGCAGCCTCCCGCACCCTCCCACCCCAACCACAGCGCACCACACCTCACCAGCCACTACCCTTCCTCGACGCTGGCACTATGCAACACAGCTCACCAGCAGAGGGGAATATTGGAGTTCTGTGTCCTTGTCGCGCTTTTATCGCATCTCTTACAGGAAAATACTCCGTAGATTTGAGTTCGCACTGTCACACGTGCCTAAGTGGTGGGGTCCAATTCCGTGTGTGTGTGTATGTGTGCATGTGCGTGTGTGTGTGTGTGTGTGTGCCTGTGCGTGTGTGTGTGTGTGTGTGTGTCACTGAAGTACGCCTGTGTGATGTTACACCGTGAGTGAAAAAATTAGCTTTAGCGAAGTTGTATCAATGAGAGTACGTACAGTCTCAAGAAAAAATATATATATATATCCAAAGGAGGCCAAACTTCCCGGCAACTGGAAGCAGCGCAGCGATTGAGCTGCAGGAGCTTTTGGAAAGATGTCCCGGGTAACACCAGGACTTTTTCTTAAAAGGGTAATATATATATATATATATATATATATATATATATATATATATATATATATATATATATATATATATATATATATATATATATATATATATATATATATATATATATATATATATATATATGTATTGTTACGAACTCAATACTTATTCGGGCAAGGTCGCCAGTAACATATGTGTGTTACAAATACTATACTGATCCTTGTCTTGCAAGGACGTTAGATTTTATGTCTCACAACAGGATAACACTATCTGTAAGTTATGGGATTGAATCAAAGACCAGCATTAAATTAAATCTACTTACAATGAAATGGAATTGAAGAGTACAAAAATAAGCACATAAATCAGGCATGAATCATTTACGTTAACACTGAACATGAGTTTAACATTGAACATGAGTTAACATTTGAACATGAGTTTAACATTGAACATGAGTTAACATTTGAACATGGGTTAACACTGAACATGAGTTAACATTCCAGATAAGATTTCAAGCCAGGAGATCTCTTTCCTTTACACTTTGATGCTCAATTATAACGGGCTTACGGCACAGCAGGGGGGGACACCACTTACCTCGCTGGGCTAGAGAGAGAGGAATCAAAAATCTCAGCGGGTGTCATGGGTATTTATTACAGGTAAAAACGAGCGTCCGCTCTGCTGATACAACGCTACCCTTGACTGGCTATGGGACTAAGAGCATTTGTGATTGGGTGGAGTATCCTAAGCTTAGTCTGTCGCACATTCTGCATACTTCACCCTCCCTCGGGTCCTCTTGTTTACGACAGCAGCGATGACATACGGTGGTGCAATACCCCGTAGCTGATTGACAGCTTAATCTCTCGCATTTGCTAAGGGTCCGGGTGCTTAATGACAATTCGCCACCTGACTTCAAAACAAAATTATTCAGCCTAACGCTCGGTGGGAAGAGAAGCTCCGAGCCAGTCTCAGAGGAAGACATCACTCCTCGCCCTGATAAGAAATAACAACAACACCATACACAAGACACACACACACACGTTATATACACGAACATGTGGGCACACGCACACACAGGTTCGTAACAATGTATTTCCTTGCGCTACCTCGCTAACGCGGGAGACAGCGACAAAGCATAAATATAGATATAAAATATATATATATACTTAGAAAAGCAAATGGATTTGTATGTAGCATTTATGGATCTGGAGAAGGCATATGATAGAGTTGATAGAGATGCTCTGTGGAAGGTATTAAGAATATATGGTGTGGGAGGCAAGATGTTAGAAGCAGTGAAAAGTTTTTATCGAGGATGTAAGGCATATGTACGTGTAGGAAGAGAGGAAAGTGATTGGTTCTCAGTGAATGTAGGTTTGCGGCAGGGGTGTGGGATGTCTCCATGGTTGTTTAATTTGTTTATGGATGGGGTTGTTAGGGAGGTGAATGCAAGAGTTTTGGAAAGAGGGGCAAGTATGAAGTCTGTTGGGGATGAGAGAGCTTGGGAAGTGAGTCAGTTGTTCTTCGCTGATGATACAGCGCTGGTGGCTGATTCATGTGAGAAACTGCAGAAGCTGATGACTGAGTTTGGTAAAGTGTGTGAAAGAAGAAAGTTAAGAGTAAATGTGAATAAGAGCAAGGTTATTAGGTACAGTAGGGTTGAGGGTCAAGTCAATTGGGAGGTGAGTTTGAATGGAGAAAAACTGGAGGAAGTGAAGTGTTTTAGATATCTGGGAGTGGATCTGGCAGCGGATGGAACCATGGAAGCGGAAGTGGATCATAGGGTGGGGGAGGGGGCGAAAATTCTGGGAGCCTTGAAGAATGTGTGAAGTCGAGAACATTATCTCGGAAAGCAAAAATGAGTATGTTTGAAGGAATAGTGGTTCCAACAATGTTGTATGGTTGCGAGGCGTGGGCTATGGATAGAGTTGTGCGCAGGAGGATGGATGTGCTGGAAATGAGATGTTTGAGGACAATGTGTGGTGTGAGGTGGTTTGATCGAGTAAGTAACGTAAGGGTAAGAGAGATGTGTGGAAATTAAAAGAGCGTGCTTGAGAGAGCAGAAGAGGGTGTTTTGAAATGGTTCGGGCACATGGAGAGAATGAGTGAGGAAAGATTGACCAAGAGAATATATGTGTCGGAGGTGGAGGGAACGAGGAGAAGAGGGAGACCAAATTGGAGGTGGAAAGATGGAGTGAAAAAGAGTTTGTGTGATCGGGGCCTGAGCATGCAGGAGGGTGAAAGGAGGGCAAGGAATAGAGTGAATTGGAGCGATGTGGTATACCGGGGTTGACGTGCTGTCAGTGGATTGATTCAAGGCATGTGAAGCGTCTGGGGTAAACCATGGAAAGCTGTGTAGGTATGTATATTTGCGTGTGTGGACGTATGTATATACATGTGTATGGGGGTGGGTTGGGCCATTTCTTTCGTCTATTTCCTTGCGCTACCTCGCAAACGCGGGAGACAGCGGCAAAAAAAAAAAAAAAAAAAAAAAATATATATATATATATATATATATATATATATATATATATATATATATATATATATATATATTATATATTATCCCTGGGGATAGGGGAGAAAGAATACTTCCCACGTATTCCCTGCGTGTCGTAGAAGGCGACTAAAAGGGAAGGGAGTGGGAGGCTGGAAATCTTCCCCTCTCATTTTTTTTTTAATTTTCCAAAGGAAGGAACAGAGAAGGGGGCCAGGTGAGGATGTTTCCTCAGAGGCCCAGTCCTCTGTTCTTAACGCTACCTCGCTGAGGCGGGAAATGGTGAATAGTATGAAAGAAAAAGAAAGATATATATATATATATATATATATATATATATATATATATATATATATATATATATATATATATATATATATATATATATATTCTAAGGATCGATGTCTCGGTAAGTTTAAAATCTAACAGAATCGTTTTAACTCGTGCGAAAATATCTATTGCTTCACCATACACACTTTGAAGGGCCTTTACTCGTTCATTCCAGGCAGACCCCACCTCAAAAAGAAAAACAAAATTATAATAATCTGAAGGTCTTTAACCACTGCAAGCAGCAACAATAACACCCCCCAACCGCGGCCCCCTGTTATTCAAAGTCACGGAGTGATGACGCTCTGCCTCCCGCCATTGAAAATAAGGCCCTGCAGCCGTTCCCTGTGACATGTATTATTTCGCTGGTGTTATGATCTCGCGCTGCGGGAGAGAGATTCAAAAATAGCGTCGTAATATCGTTGAGGGAGGTGGGGGGGGGATGAGACGGAGGGGGGGGGGGGGGGGTACAGCACCGGAGTTGGGTTAAGTGCAGGTCGTCAAGAGAGACTAGAAGTGGGGGCAATTTATTGGGTGCTGCAGGGGACCGATGACCTTACCTCCACACCACACCCCCTCCAAGTCAACCAGCCAATGGTACTTAGAGAGAGGGACGAAGACGGCGAAGTTCCTCCTCCTCCTCCTCCTCCTACAAGTTCAGCCAACTCCAGCAAGATCTCATGCCTACAGAAGGCAGCAGCAGCAGGACTCCCCTCAAGAGGTCAAGTGGAGAGTGAAGGCAGACAGCATTCACCGATGGGAGGAGGGAGGTGGGAGGAGGGAGGTGGGAGGAAACTGATCATGTCCCTTGTAAAGAGACGCGTCCAGTGTAAATCCCGTAGTTCTTCAGAAAGCTGAGACGAGAACAGTAGGAACGATCTATGAATACGCAGACAACCTTATCAATCCTCGGCGTAATAACTGTAGTCGATATAAACCTTTTACGCCATCGCTGTTCCAGCGAGGTGGCTTCATCCGCTCTTGTAGACGATACTAAGACTTTTAAACACCGCGCGCGATCGTGTCTCTTCCCACGTTCATGCCGTTGGCCGGGTGGGGTTCTGCGTCACACCAAACTGTCGTCGTCGGGGGTGAAGGACGTGGGGTCGTGCCGCGTCGCGTCGCCCCCACCATCAGCAAGACGGATGGGACGATAAAGTCAGCCGGGCACTGACTTAAGTCTGTGCCTTCCACCGAGCGAGACTCTTAGCGAGCACTTGAGTGCCCCAGTCACTCTGGTGGCATAATATATCCCTGCTTCTAAATCTCGGGAAAGTGAGGTTCGAACCCTATCGAGGTCCCTGTCACTGTAACACAGACTGTAACGAATGTTCATATGAATACATGTGAATAAACCTTCAAGTAGGAGGAAATCAGAATCAAGAACAGTTTACTTTCAGCCAAAGGGGAGAGAGAGAGAGAGAGAGAGAGAGAGAGAGAGAGAGAGAGAGAGAGAGAGAGAGAGAGAGAGGATTAGGAGGTCATGAAGCTCAATACAGATGACCCACGCCCCTTACCTGCAATTGCTCGAACTCCCTCAGCGCCACCTCGCACATCCTTCAAATGAATAACCAGACAAAAAAGTGGTACGATTAAAGAGCATTTGTCCACAATGAACAACATCTAGATGTGGTCAAGATTCATCAGCTTACGGACACAACAGTCAATGCATTGTCCAAGACGTATGCGCTGCCACAGGAGGTATAAACAGAAGTGCAACGATACATTGACCAAGACGCATGCGCTGACATGAGCGTATATACACACAAGTTAATGTCGACTTCATAACATCAAGATTTTCTTGAAAAAGAAAAACTCATGGCACACTGTTGTGAAAATATTACCATATAATACTGGCCGTCCACACACACACACGCCTTGAAAAGAGCTGCAGGAATATACTTAGTCATGCTTTCCAGCTGAAATTCAGTTTCGAACACGGTCCTTGGATGTAAACGTTCCATCGCTTAGGATTTCAACGTTGCGGATAGACCGAGATGAAACGTTCAAGTTAGTCCGACACGACACGCAGGTAATACAGAGGAATAACAAGGGGGGGAATTTGGACATGCAAAAGACCATTACAGCCACGTGGGGGAACCCAGCGGTCTTGTGTGCTGTCTTGAATTTCCTTGTAATTTCCTTAGTATCACCTGCGCGTCGTGTTGTGCACGGCAAGTATGGAGGGAGCGAATGAGAAGACGGTAACCATTACGCGTATGTATCAACACTTTCTGAAGACAAGTAGGAACAGTGTGTGTGTGTGTGTGTGTGTGTGTGTGTGTGTGTGTGTGTGTAACGTTAAAACATAGTACATACGTAAACAAGAGTTTTTGCAATGAGGTCCTCAATATATATTACAGTGCTACTAGAGGTCATAATGAACCCTCAAAACCTTAAGTTGAACTCTTGCGGTGCACTAAAGTCTTGGGTTCGGGAGATGATAATGCATTCCCATGCAATTTCTTGAGGAAACCTGGTTGCCCGATACGGTGGGTACTCACATGGGGAAACCGAGCGAAATCGTCCTTCTCTGTTTTTCTTATCTTAAAAATCAAGTTCTTTGATACAAAATGGATGACACGTTCACATGAACGTTGCACTTAAATGAAACGTTTAAAGTGTCTAAATATCTAATGGTGAGGAATGACATGGGCGCCAAAAAATGAATAGTTCATAACGATCCGACTCTTTATATGTGCCGGAATTACGATAGACAAATGGTATCTGAATGGAATCTACTCCCCGGTCTCAGGCTGACTATACACTACGGTAACGTAAACTTATAACGTTTGAAAATAAGTGTCTGGGAGTTTTTTTTTCTATTACTATCTTGAGAAGACAGATAAGCATCAAGCTTGTCATGCCATGTAGGGCGTCGCCGTCTGTCGCTGACCATCGCTGGTCGAAAAAGAAAGATTCACGATTACATTATGTAATCGCCCTTTCTTCTTCTTCCATAACCACTTGATCTATCACGGGAGACGGTAAAGAAATGTCTGGATGTGATCTTGGGGTACCTGCTGCCTTCATAAATAAGTCCTCGAGCAAAAGTGACTATTTATGTGAAAGTTCACAAAAGACTGGCTTACATGCCAACGCTATCACACGTTGGCCACCAAGCCAGGGCTCTCACACACACTGGCCGCCACGCCAACGCTCTCTCACACATTGGCCACTACGCCAACGCTCTCACACACTGGCCACTACGCCAACGCTCTCACACGCTGGCCACCACGCCAACGCTATCACACACTGGCCACCACGCCAACGCTCTCACACACTGGCCACTACGCCAACGCTCTCACACATTGGCCACTACGCCAACGCTCTCTCACACATTGGCCACTACGCCAACGCTCGCATTTTAGCAACCACGCCAACACTCTCACTTTCCAGGCATGGGGTTCCTCGCAATGACACCCGCCACCCGCCGCCGACACCAAGTGTCCACTAACATTCATTAATAACCTGGCAGGTTGTGTTTATGATACACCAGGCTGTTATGTGATGTTTTTGGACAATAGATTCTCCCAGAAGATGCTGAGATCTGTAATATATTTTCCCCAGAAGAAACACACACACAAAAGGGAATGTGAGTATCTTTGTGAGATTCGTTCCATAATGTTGGAAAGGATTTTAGTTAAGAAATACATCCGTCACCTCCCCTTTCTTGTAAGGCGGCTGGTCGAGGGAGGGGGAGCCTGAATTATAGCAGTGGTCTAGGGGGTGTTTTCATTTTAAATTACGGTAGTATATGGGCGGTAATTTATCTTACAGGGAAAATTAACTTGTCTCACTTAGTGCCATAAATTCATCATATTCACGAAGTTTAGTTACTCTACAGTGGAGGTTCACTTCTGGCAATTAAGAGGTGACTCTTTCCTCTCTTAAGAGTCGTGGGGTTCGAGTCAGAAGAGGAGGGAGGGGAATGTTCGATCACCGTCGACGTCGTGGGGTCCGAGTCAGAAGAGGAGGGAGGGGAATGTTCGATCACCGTCGACGTCGTGGGGTCCGAGTCAGAAGAGGAGGGAGGGGAATGTTCGATCACCGTCGACGTCGTGGGGTCCGAGTCTGAAGAGAAGGGAGGGGAATGTTCGATCACCGTCGACGTCGTGGGGTCCGAGTCTGAAGAGGAGGAGGAAGGGAATGTTCGATCACCGTCGACGTCGTGGGGTCCGAGTCTGAAGAGAAGGGAGGGGAATGTTCGATCACCGTCGACGTCGTGGGGTCCGAGTCAGAAGAGGAGGAAGGGGAATGTTCGATCATCGTCGACGTCGTGGGGTCCGAGTCTGAAGAGAAGGGAGGGGAATGTTCGATCACCGTCGACGTCGTGGGGTCCGAGTCAGAAGAGGAGGGAGGGGAATGTTCGATCATCGTCGACGTCGTGGGGTCCGGGTCAGAGGAGGAGGGAGGGGAATGTTCGATCACCGTCGACGTCGTGGGGTCCGAGTCTGAAGAGAAGGGAGGGGAATGTTCGATCACCGTCGACGTCGTGGGGTCCGAGTCAGAGGAGGAGGAGGGGCATGTTCGATCACCGTCGACGAGGTTTTTCCCTCACTAAGCTTACGACGTTCAGTCATTGTAATCTCCGGGTCTGACCTGCCGTCTCCAAGGAAGTCGGGTCGTCGCCTGAAGCTGCAGTGTATCCGAGGTGGGAGCGGGTATTTGTTGCGTACACACAAGAGGTTAATCCTCAACGCTTAAGCGGGTAAAGCTACCGTGGTCAAGCGATTCACACACACACACACACACACACACACACACACACACACGAATAAGACGTTTACTTTCACACGTAAAGCTGGAGTTTGAGGTCCCTAGTCACTATAATGAGAGAGAAATTACAGTCTGATTTGAAAGCCAAGAAGAAATCACTTATCAGAGAGAGAGAGAGAGAGAGAGAGAGAGAGAGAGAGAGAGAGAGAGAGAGAGAGAGAGAGAGAGAGAGAGAGAGAGAGAGATTTATGAGATGGGAACCTGCAGGTGAGGTTGTGATCTGGGGAGAAACGACTGGGGGTGACTGGAGAGGCCTGTGTTCTCTCTCCTCCCGAGGCCCGAGATAATTATCATACCCCCCGACCTTCTCTTCTTTCTTTCTTCCTTCCTATCTCTCTTTCTCTCTCTATTTTCCCAATGTATCAGCTTCTCTCTCTCTCTCTCTCTCTCTCTCTCTCTCTCTCTCTCTCTCTCTCTCTCTCTCTCTCTCTCTCTCTCTCCAATACCTGGGGAGCTGGGGGAGCGCCGCCCCTCCCTCCCGCTGCCGTGGAGGAATAAATTCCCCGGCCACTTGTCTCGCCTCACGACCTGCACTTAGCCCCCCCCCCACCCCAACCCTCTAGTGCCAGCCTGTCACACATTGCGCAGTATTTCTAAATCTTTTCTCTGACGCGAGACCGTGACACAGCAGAGGGAGGGGAGGGGGTGCTGCTGGTGGTGGTGCTGCGGCATCAATGGGAAAAGCATCCGTCAGTGGCAAACCCCCGCATTCCCACACCTGGGACCGTTCACGCTGAGCTGTGTGTGTGTGTGTGTGTGTGTGTGTGTGTGTGTGTGTGTGTGTGTGTGTGTGTGTGTGTGTGTGTGCGCGCGTGCGCGCTACCAAAAATAGAAAAAATAGCACAGTACCTACCAGATATAGAGAAAAATAGCACAGTACCTACCAGATATAGAGAAAAAATAGCACAGTACCTACCAAATGTGAAGTAGCAGCAGCAGCGGCGGCGCCCAGGACATGTCTTAATGTGAGGAACAAAGCAATTTCCTGGCTATGTATATAAGTGGCAAGGGTTGGGGAGGAGGGGGATGTGTTCTAAAATGCTGCTCTGATGCTCAGGGGCGAAGGAGGAGAGAATCAGAGCCGCGCTTCTAAATCCTTTTTGAAAGAAACTTACAGAGGGAAGATATGACGTCCGCCTCCCTCCCATCTCCCTCCCTACATATCCACCCTAGCGGTGGTCCTGTGGTCCCTCTCCCTCACATCTCCTTCCCTACATATCCACCCTAGCGGTGGTCCCTCTCCCTCACATCTCCCTCTCCAGCACACCCAACCTAGCAGTCCCCTCTCCCTCACATGCCCCTCCCAGTTCACCAACCCTAACAACTTCATTCACCGTCTTAAGGCAATCTTCACAGCCTAATAACCCGGTTGTTAGCGAGAATGTATCAGAATCTCTTGCCTCTGTGCCTGGAGAGGAAAAAGAACTGGAAGCAGAAATAATGAAAAACATGTACGGAGACCATGACATAGTAATGAGGTGGATATAAACAACATAAATTATAGATACGGCTATTCCTATATCAACTCGTCTCTCTCAATCCATGCATCTACCTATCTATGTTCTATCTTTTTTTTTCCCCAACCCAAAAGAAGGAACAGAGAAGGGGGCCAGGTGAGGATATTCCCTCAAAGGCCCAGTCCTCTGTTCTTAACGCTACCTCGCTAACGCGGGAAATGGCGAATAGTTTGAAAGAAAAAGAAAAAGATATATATATATATATATATATATATATATATATATATATATATATATATATATATATATATATATATATATATATATATATATATATATATATATTTTTTTTTTTTTTTTTTTTTTTTTTTATACTTTGTCGCTGTCTCCCGCGTTTGCGAGGTAGCGCAAGGAAACAGACGAAAGAAATGGCCCAACCCCCCCCCCCCCCATACACATGTACATACACACGTCCACACACGCAAATATACATACCTACACAGCTTTCCATGGTTTACCCCAGACGCTTCACATGCCTTGCTTCAATCCACTGACAGCACGTCAACCCCTGTATACCACATCGCTCCAATTCACTCTATTTCTTGCCCTCCTTTCACCCTCCTGCATGTTCAAGCCCCGATCACACAAAATCTTTTTCACTCCATCTTTCCACCTCCAATTTGGTCTCCCTCTTCTCCTCGTTCCCTCCACCTCCGACACATATATCCTCTTGGTCAATCTCTCCTCACTCATTCTCTCCATTTGTGTGTGTGTGTGTGTGTGTGTGTGTGTGTGTGTGTATGTGTGTGTGTGTGTGTGTGTGTGTGTGTGTGTGTGTGTGTGTGTGTGTGTGGATATACTTTGAGAGGATCTACGACGAGATTTTGCCATGGTAGCAAGCCTCATCACTTGTTGGATAACGCTGTTTAACTGTCTCCCTCTTTATCTCTCTCTCACGAGAGAGAGAGAGAGAGAGAGAGAGAGAGAGAGAGAGAGAGAGAGAGAGAGAGAGAGAGAGAGAGAGAGAAGGAGGGAGAGATCAAGAATATGGCTCCACCACCTCGTCGGGTGCGACAATGGTAACTCAGCTTTACGCACCATCGTCCAGCGAGAACGATGTGCGTCCAGGGCGGAGCGAGAGAGAGAGAGAGAGAGAGAGAGAGAGAGAGAGAGAGAGAGAGAGAGAGAGAGAGAGAGAGAGAGAGAGAGAGAGAGAGAGAGAGAGAGAGATGGCTAACCTGGCTGCAGGCAGAGTGGTCCTTCCGTCCTGCCCAGACCGGGCTCTTTGGAAGGCAGGTCCTCCTCCTCACGTATGGTAGACGGAACTCGGCTAACTCTGTATAATTCCCCCTCACGTATGGTAGACGGAACCAGGTGTGCAATCCACCTGCCATGACGCTTGGGTGTGGTAGAATTACTTACAAAACTGATGTGTAGGTACGTACGAGCAGGGCACAGTGTGAAGTAAGTATACCGTGTGAAAGTATGAGCGCACGCACCCTCTCCACCACTAAACTTTGATCCTGTCTAGGGGTTTTTTGTCTTTTATATATACATGTACAACTTCCGCAAGCTACCTCTTCTGTATAGTGCCAGGGCAACAGTAAATCTTAGGGGGAAACAAAGGAAAATTGCATTCCTTTTTTTTTTGCACTTTAATCACATTTTACATTTGAATGTAAATGATGCCGTTTTGTATGTAAGATACCAGAGTTCAAGAGAATATGAACCTCATACATAAATGGCGGTAATAAACGTGCTTCTTTGAGAATAACAGAGAGAGAGAGAGAGAGAGAGAGAGAGAGAGAGAGAGAGAGAGAGAGAGAGAGAGAGAGAGAGAGAGAGAGAGAGAGAGAGAGAGAGCACCTTCGGCAATGTTAATAATCGTCAGTGCACGAAAGAGTAAAAATATCATTGAGGAAGACCTCATTCCAGAGCAGTCCATCATTCCCCCCCAGCTACTTATCGTAGCGCAGCCTCGAAGCAGCAAGAGCTCCTTAGGAGCGGGGACCCTGGGATTAAACAACGTTGATCAATACTATAGATATATGGTGTTGGAAACCCTCTGGGACGGTGTCGAACGAACGTGTAACGTCAGACCATAGACGTTGATATCCTTCGGCAGGAGTGGTAATAACGGGGGTTACTACCACTCGGTAAGGTGCGTCGAAGGAAGGGAGTTCGATCCCGATGGTAATAAGAGAATAAACAATATCACATTACCCCCCCCCCCCCCACAGTGGATGACTCCCCTTGATCTTTCGGCTAATTGGGTTGGCCTCTTGGAGGATGGGGGAGGTCTGTCGGGGAATACATTATGACGGCAATCATCCTTGATTATGGAGAATTATTCTTTTGCCGCAGACTCTCTCCTCGGGAGATTATTGAAATGACGAGGTCCCATTGCCTCGGGAGTCTGTGTTTAAACTTTAATACCACATGGTTATGTCCTCGTCCCTTCCACCCGCTGGTCGATACTGTCGTAGACGAGGTAGGACTCTCTCCCAAGCAGCAGATGTGGGACTATACATCGTATATGTATGGTATAAAACCTCGTCATTTTAATTCTTAAGGACTTTAAGCCTTTCGTACAGAAATGTAGTCTCCTTTGACGTTTGGTGTTCCATATTAAATTCCAACAATTCTTTTCTTATTTTCGGAAAGACGTAGGCAGAGTGGCGCACATGAGCTCAAGGTTCACGACGAAGAGAGAGAGAGAGACAGACACACACACAGGGGTCACGGCAGGGGTTGCACGGGTCACTGGGTCACTGGGCCACTGACGGAAGCGGACCTGTCGTCCTGAAGGGTCCTTCGCCGCCATCAGGAGCTGGAGGAGTTAGCCCTCCACCCCTCGCGGGGGTTTATGGGTATGTGGTGCGCGTCCTTAGTTCAGAGCCGGGCTGGCTGTTAACACAGGATGCTCAAGGTGTATATCTTAGGGGTAACGAGAGTTTAACCTCGGAGTTATGGTCTTTGACATGTCGGTGAATGCATATACTTGGAGCGTGTATTCCTGTATGTATGTATAAATGTACGTGTAAGTACGCTTGCATTTAGGTTTACACGTCAGCACACACATAAAGACACCCATAAGGACAAATATACATTCAGTCACACATAAACATACACGGAAAGACACGTAATGCACACACTATGTGTGTGTGTGTGTGTGTGTGTGTGTGTGTGTGTGTGTGTGTGTGTGTGTGTGTGTTAGAGACGTGTGTCTGAGCTGGTGAAGCCCCTGATATCGAAGGTGTGTGTAATCACCTTCCCTCCCTGAGCTTATGATTACAGAAGCCCGCTGTACCAGCGCTCTCCAGCCTCGACGCCACCACTGTACCTGGATTCCTCACCGCCCGCCGACCAGCACAGGATGTAGCTAGGATATAATCTACGACTTTGGGGAAGATGAAGCCCTTCCCACAAACTGATGTGGGCTGTCTGCAGTAAGAGAGAAGTGCGCCGTAAAATATCACCGTTCGTAAAGATGCCGTGTGTGTGTGTGTGTGTGTGTGTGTGTGTGTGTGTGTGTGTGTGTGTGTGTGTGTGTGTGCCAGGGGGGCATCGTAAAGAAGTGGAAGGCACTCATTCGAGAGGAACTCGATTTCTAGACTAAAGTTACCCAGTGCGGTAACGCTGTCATCTCCCTGAGTTACCCCTCGCTCCAAGCGACGCCAGCAAGAGCTCACCTCGCGAGTTGCAAGAGTCACCTCAAAGAACTCCTCGCTCCGAAGGCGTCTACATTCCCCTGCTCCTGGGAGTACCCTGCAGGAGCCTTTAGAAAGGAATTGGGTAACACCACGACTCTTGTAAAAATCTATCTATCCATGTATATATATATATATATATATATATATATATATATATATATATATATATATATATATATATATATATATATATATCCCTGGGGATAGGGGAGAAAGAATACTTCCCACGTATTCCCTGCGTGTCGTAGAAGGCGACTAAAAGGGGAGGGAGCGGGGGGCTGGAAATCCTCCCCTCTCTTTTTTTTTTTTTTTTTTCAAAAGAAGGAACAGAGAAGGGGGCCAGATGAGGATATTCCCTCAAAGGCCCAGCCCTCTGTTCTTAACGCTACCTCGCTAACGTGGGAAATGGAGAATAGTTCGAAAAAAAAAAAATATATATATTTTTTTTTTTTCTTTTTTTTTATACTTTGTCGCTGTCTCCCGCGTTTGCGAGGTAGCGCAAGGAAACAGACGAAAGAAATGGCCCAACCCCCCCCCCCATACACATGTATATACATACGTCCACACACGCAAATATACATACCTACACAGCTTTCCATGGTTTACCCCAGACGCTTCACATGCCTTGATTCAATCCACTGACACCACGTCAACCCCGGTATACCACATCGCTCCAATTCACTCTATTCCTTGCCCTCCTTTCACCCTCCTGCATGTTCAGGCCCCGATCACACAAAATCTTTTTCACTCCATCTTTCCACCTCCAATTTGGTCTCCCTCTTCTCCTTGCTCCCTACGCCTCCGACACATATATCCTCTTGGTCAATCTTTCCTCGCTCATCCTCTCCATGTGCCCAAACCACTTCAAAACACCCTCTTCTGCTCTCTCAACCACGTTTTTTTTATTATCTCTCTTACCCTTACGTTACTCACTCGATCAAACCACCTCACACCACACATATATATATATATATATATATATATATATATATATATATATATATATATATATATATATATATATATATATATATATCGCGAAACCATTTGTATTCAGTAATTTTCTGGCTGTGGTTTTGAATGTCAGGCTAACATATTTTTCTAAACAAAAGAACCAATCTATATGCAGGTCCATACATACGTGTATCCAGCACTACGACCCCAGCTGTGTGCCCGAGTCAATATCCGTGACATCAACCTAGCCAGCAGCACCAGCCTCCAACAACAGCTGTCTGCTTCACCTCGCAGCCTCCGTCAACACAGCAAGCTTTCTACAACCAACAGCAACCTATTACCAGCCTCCAACAACGTCTGCTTACCACTAGCAATCTCCAACAACAGCTTTCTACCACCAGCGACCTCCACCATAAGCTCTCTACCACTAGCAACCTCTAACAACAGCTTTCTACCACCAGCGACCTCCACCAAAAGCTCTCTACCACTAGCAACCTCCAACAACAGCTTTCTACCACCAGCGACCTCCACCATCAGCTGCCTGCCACCACCGACCTCCAACAACAACAGCCGTCTACCACCTCCGACCTCCAACAACAGCTGCCTGGTAACAGTCTCTAGAGACACCTGTCTACAGAACAACCACGAAAAAATATCCCGAATTTCGTATTTTCTGCACAAATGAAAGATGAGCATATTGTTTTTTTTTTTTTTAATATACACATCAAGTACGTTTCAACAGACTGTAACAAAATACAGACAGAATTACTTCCAGCTAAAATCATCCATGAAGAATGGCAAAATGTTCCAAATTTGAAATTTCTGTTCAGGAATAGACTTTTCCCTCATTTCTGTTCACAGAGACTTTCTCTTTTGTTGCGAACACACATTTCACCCTGTTGCCAAAAGCTCTGGATGAGGATATACTTTTCCTTCTGTTCTGAGACGTTCTGGTCGAGAAATAAACATTTCAATCATATCTGTTCTGAAACGCTTTTCTTAGGAAATAAGCGTTTCACTCGGTTTTGTCTTTAAGACATTTTCCTTTTTTTTATGAGAAACAAATGACGCATTCGTGTTATGAAACGTTTTTGTTGAGAAATAAGCAATGCACTTGTCTCTGTTCTGAAACTTTTTTTTTTTTTTGCTGAGAAATAAACAATGCACGCTTCTGAAACGTTTCCTGCTGAGATATAAACAATGCACTCTGTTCTTAAACGTTTCTTGCTGAGATATAAACAATGCACTCTGTTCTTAAACGTTTCTTGCTGAGATATAAAGAAAGCACTCTGTTCTGAAACGTTTCTTGCTGATATAAATGCACTCTGTTCTGAAACGTTTCTTGTTGATATAAATGCACTCTGTTCTGAAACGTTTCTTGTTGATATAAACAATGCACTCTGTTCTGAAACGTTTCTTGTTGATACAAACAATGCACTCTGTTCTGAAACTTTTTTATTTTAACTGAGAAAAACTACTTCACTCGTCCTTGCTCTGAGCTATTCGTGAGGGGATCTGAGAAATTTAATTACAGCATGGCAGGGGTCAAGAGGGAATCAGTTTGATTAATCATACTCCATAGAGTAACTCAGCTCCTTTTAAAAAGACTGAAGAAATGTTGCCCTCCTGCAGTGGAATAAGTTCGTTGTTCTCTTGCAGGGGAGTAAACTCGCTGCTTTCCTGCAGGGGAGTAAGTTCGCTTCCCTCTTGCAGGGGAGTAAGTTCGCTGCCCTCCTGCAGGGGAGTAAGTACGTTCGCTGCCCTCCTGCAGGAGAGTAAGTTCCCTCCTGCAGGGAAGTAAGTTCGCTGCCCTCCTGCAGGGGAGTAAGTTCGCTGCCATCCTGCAGGGGAGTAAGTAAGTTCGCTGCCCTCTTGCAGGGTGGAGTAAGTTCGCTGCCCTCCTGCAGGGGAGTAAGTCAGTTCGCTGCCCTCCTGCAGGGGAGCAGGTAAGTTCGCTGCCCTCCTGCAGGGGAGCAGTAAGTTCGCTTCCCTCCTGCAGGGTAGTAGTAAACTCGCTGCCCTCCTGCTGGGGAGTCGTAAGTTCGTTGCCCTCCTGCAGGGGAGCAGTAAGTTCATCATGTTCAGCGCCGTAATGAAAAGAGTTAAGTTGACACTCTCCAACGGGGGGTGGGTGGGTGAGGGGTTTCAAGTCACTGTGTACCTTAGGAACTTGCAAGTTATCGCTCTCATTTACCGTGAGTTGTTGTAATTAAGGGGACCAAGTTATCGTTCCCAGGATTTTAAAGAACTTGGCTGGGAGGAGGTTTTACCTCACTCTGTTCAACAGTTTAAAGACTAGTGCAGAAGTAACTACAGAGGTTAGTTGCACTTTCGTGTGCCTAACATGTTAATCTTTTATCAGTATGCAACTATGCAGTACCACGAAGGTTAGTTTCAGTACTGGGATAGTTCGAAGGTGAAAAAAAAAGAGAAAAAAAGAAAAAACTCAGGAGATTTAACTTCAGTATTACGTTATTTGAATACCGAATTCTTCGCTTGATTTCGCCCTCAAATGGCTCACTTACTGTTGACTAATTCCCAACATTTTATTGTCAAGATTTTCTTATTTTCTTTTAAATCTCTCTTTTTTTTCATGTCACATTTAGAATCTAGGTCAAAGCTTCGAAATTATACGATTCACGTCATGCAAGAAGAAAGATTATTTCCGATGGGAAAATGGAATTAGTCATCAGAGAGATGCGTCAACCTGAACATCATATTTCCCTTTGGTTAGGTTCTGAGCTGACGACAGACACGAAAGGGGAGGAAAAAAAAAAACTTTCACAGTTTTTTTCTTTTCCACAGACCTGCATCTTGAATGGGGATTTATATATACATATATACACCTTCCTCTCGAGACTTAAAAAGCTGAAATACCTTGGTCCCCCAGAGCAACACGACCACTCATGTGCTAACTGACGGGTCCTCTCGCTCGTAAGGAGGGGCGGGTGACGTAATGTTAATGCTCTTGACGTGGTGGTTCTCGAACCTCGCTCCAGCGAGTCTGAAACCGACTACCCTGCCTGTCCGGGGAGACCACACCACACCACTCAGGTACCCGACGCGGGTCTCATTCGGTGGCAGATGAGGGCGATCAAAGGACGGCCTCCCCCTCCCGCCAGATGCAGGGGGAGATGATGGGCTTGTGGCGTCAACCGGTAAAATACATGGCATTAAATGGTATAGATATCAATGTAATTATGACTATATTTAGTAATGTGAAGTCCTAAGTTGCTCATTATCAAGAGGCAACTGGATATTTTGTGAGGTGTACGATAAGCAGTTATGAGAGTTAGCCCTTGAGGAAAGGCGTCAACAAATATATCTTCAGTAATTCGACCATTCCTCTTTCCCGAGGCGACCCATCTTTTTACTAACACTCCTCATGCTGGCTGATGAACCCGTCTCTTTTCTGGTACGGTCTAGACCATTCCAGCACACCTTTGTTCTAACTCTGAGGCATAACCAGCTTCCAGCAACACCTCCTCTCCCTTCCTTACACCGTCAACCTCCCCTCGCGCCACATCTAGTCCTCAGGCAATGAACTTTCCAACAACGAATGTCGAATTCTGTACCTCCTTTATGTCTCTGACCATTTCTACAGCTCCCTTCCTTCAGCGGGCAGGTCCGTCATCACATTTAAAAACAGGTGACGCTTTGAATCTCTCTCTCTCCAGTCGTGGGCCAATCAGGCCTACTGTTGTCCGTTCTCCTCGTGTAAACTCATGTCAACTCCCTCCTCCACTCGTCCTCCTCACATGTGGCACCAGTGCCATGTTCTACTCACACACACATACAAAAAAAAATATATATATAACAGGAGAACCATTGCTCTGGCTCTGGCACCCTTAGTGTCATCACACCGCGTCCGACTGATGGATGTCGGACAGGTCAAATTCTGAAGTGTGCTCGTCCATGACGAACGCTTTGATAACTATTGCCTCGACCTCCGCTCACGGTTCGCATGATTGCAAAACAATGCGAACCAACGCTGTTACAAAAACATCAGCGCTGTTGTTGTTCTTCTTGACGAGCATAAGCACGACCGACGCACGCGCTCCAATACTCGAGTCTGCACTTTAGGAATTACAGCCACTGCAAGTGTGAGCAGAGAGGTTGGGATACATGTGGTCCTGTCGTCACGTCTTCCTCACTTCTCGACCACCGGACTTGATGGCACACAGACATAGAGAAGACTCCACACACACACACACACACACACACACACACACACACACACACACCTCGACTCTGCCAGGGGAAGAGGGAGAGAAAAAGCGGACCGGACCCCTCGGCAACAACACTGGGCTCCTCCGTCTAGCGGCCCACCACGGGCCTCTCCATTGGACGTCTTCGAGGCAGCCCCGGGGGAACAAGAGAACAAGAGCCTTGGAATTTTGTGCATTCTCAGGTGATGAGATGCCCCTTCCACCCACCCTCCGCCTTACCAACGTTGCGTGAGGCCTCCAAAATATAACTCTCTCTCTCTCTCTCTCTCTCTCTCTCTCTCTCTCTCTCTCTCTCTCTCTCTCTCTCTCTCTCTCTCTCTCTCTCTGCCATATGCTGGATTGCTGGTACCCCTCTGCACCACCAGCCCAATGAATTCCCGGGCCACTTGTCTCGCTGACGACCCGCACTTATCTACCTCCGCCGTCGCCTGTCATGTACAATAGCGCCATTTTTAGATGATTTCTTCTGTGAAATCGTAATATGACTTAATATTCAGCAATACTGATAAACAGGGGTCATATTCCTTCGCCTCCTATACAGCACGGTCTCGATCCACGTAATTGAGCTTTTGAGTATGACGACCATGTAATCTTACCATAAATACTTAAAGAAGACAAGAAATATAATCATGATGTTTAATGTTAAAATACACTGACCTAAATTTGGGGTTTTCTGAAACTGGCGAGACAAGAAATACTTCAAAATTGTGGATTTAAACTTAATAAGACTAGAGACGTGCGCTTCTAAATATCACGTGAAGGCATTTTCCCCCACGGCAGAATAAGGTTGCATCGCCGACACCCTCCAGCACACACACACACACACACACACACACACACACACACACACACACACACACACCAAGCTCCCTGATACACCAGCTTTAAGGAACAGAATTTACACCCTAATGTTAGGACACTTACACCCCGAGCGTCTCACTGTGCCTTCCTGCAAAGAGAAAGAAGAGTTCAGGAGAGAGAGAGAGAGAGAGAGAGAGAGAGAGAGAGAGAGAGAGAGAGAGAGAGAGAGAGAGAGAGAGAGAGAGAGCAGGACAAAAATACTGAGAAATAGCTTTATATTCTCTATTCATCTCATACACACAACACACACGGGCCTCCGTGGTGTTGTAGTCAGCGTTGCTGATTATGAGCCAGCATGAGCCCTCAACACAGCATGGGTTCGAATCCTGGGCGCGGTAGTCGCGGCCACAGTCAACCTAGCTGTTCAACCTCCCCTCGGAGTTGAACGATGGATGGGGTTCATGTGTGTGTGAGTGTGTGTGTGTGTGTGTGTGTGTGTGTGTGTGTGTGTGTGTGTGGGTGTGTGTGTGTGTACACATACATAAAAGATACGGTACATACTCGGGGCAACACGAACATAAAACTCTTTCCTCGTAACACGCCACACAAGTAATAGTCACACACACACACTAAAGCATATATAATATATATATATATATATATATATACACTGGTGTAGTGTCTCGGACGAGATCGCCATACACGCTGGGGAGGGACGAGGCAGGGAAACAACAGACTTGGTTGCAGCAATATGCTCGTCTCTCTCTCTCTCTCTCTCTCTCTCTCTCTCTCTCTCTCTCTCTCTCTCTCTCTCTCTCTCTCTCTCTCTCTCCTTCCTTCCCTGCCTCCCTCCCTCTGCTTGAGATAACAAAATATTTATGTGTATGGATTCTTCTCGCTCCGTTGCGCTTACTGTTTCCCGGAGCTTTTAAATAAGTTCGGCCGAGATAAAGACACAGTCCCGAGATCCTTCCTGTCGTTGTATCTGCGGTTATACAATTGCCCCCACCCTCCCTTCCCTTCCCTTACGATTATCTTCATTCATTTATTCATCTATCTCTTTCACTGCAGCTACCTTCCACTTGTGGACAGCAGTGCAACTGAGTACAGCAAAGCGGAGCATTAGAAAAATGAGACACAGAATAAAGTCTATATCTCATCATAGAGCCAAAAGGTCAGTATAGGAGCCTACAGTGACACAGAAACATTATAAGTGGACTCACCTCGCAGTCTTACCCCTCCCACAACCTGCGTGGGACCTGCTGTCCCTTCCTAGAGGACACGGGGACAGGACACACGGCAGGAAGGCCGGTCTCACACTGAGATAAAGAATCCCAGGGTTTACGACCATGAAGTGCAAATGTTAACGCTGAAGCCGTGCGTAAAGCTCGGGTATTTACCTGACACATATATCCTATGCAAATGAGTGCATATATGAATTTAGAATGGAAAATGTTTGGATGTACACAGAATAATATCCAGCATTCTGTAAAGCAAGAGAATCTTTATTCACCAAGCGAAGGTGAAGAAGTAGATTACACACACACACACACACATATGTATATGGGGGTTTGCTAAAATCAACTTCTCAAAAATTAAGGTGTGCACAGGAGCACATCAGTGCCTGATACAGTGCCACAGCATCGTGTGTTCAACTGACTCACTGCCACCAAACGGGTGCGAACACAAGAGCCGCTTCGTGGGAGACTACGCAAGACACCAGTCTCAAACACTGATCAAATCAGAGACTATAATATCCCGGGAAGGAGCTCTCCTCGTCAAAAAACTAGCGAGGCTTCTCTCGCGCCGCTGTTAACAAAGCTTGTTAACGTCATAGTACCTGGAGATGTAAACAAATTTGAGGGATTATTTCGGGTAATGACTTCCACCACCCACACCAGCCACTAACGAGAGAATTTCCAGCGATCGTTGAATAACAGACGCCCTGCCATAAACAACGGCGCGCGTGTATCCAGTAGAAGCACTGGGCAGAGAAGGGATAGAGATGCTGTTTTGTCGAACACGGGGATTAGAACACCCTGGCTGCAGCTACATCCTTGACTACAGACAGAGTCCCTACACAAAGGCAGCATCAACGTTAAGTGGTAGTTACCATATAAGAGCACTGTAATCCTAGCGAATACGTTACAGAAGACACATAAAGTTATGAGCCAATGTTACATTACAAACAGGTAATACTAACAGCATGTGTAACAGGTGTGTGCTTGGCCATAGCTACCTACGCTGAGTACGCCTGTCCGTACTTCACTCCTTTGATGGCAGGAAAACCAATATAAAAATAAAACGCCAACTAAAAATGCAAAATAACCCAGAAAGATTTATCACCCGGAAAAAAAAAGAGCCATAAAAGGGCAGGAAACCTATGAAAATCGTTGATAATTTCCTGAGCGGTGGAAGTATGATACGCTGGACAGTAATTTGAGAGAGTGAAGTTGTTGTAGATAAACCAGCATACTGATGATGGGGGTCCAAATTATGCGTCTTGTGTGGTGAGGCGTAGTCGAGGTAAATTTACTGGGGGTGTCTTCACAGAGAACTCAGACAGCGTAAACATGCGCCGTTCTGGGGAAATACAGACACTTGCCTACTATTGGCAGGTGTACTCTCCTCGAGCACAACACTACGACACTTGGAGTGCGATGGCTTGGCCTTCGACCTGAACCTTGACACCAAGGTATTGCATATCCCTAAGTCGTACCGCCGAGCTAAGAGAGGCGCTCCGTGGTGGTTGAGGGTCGTACCGTCGTGCTCAAGAGCTGCTCCGTCGCAGTCCGAAGGTCGTGCCGTCGTGTTTAAGAGCTGCTCCGTCGTCGTCGAGGGTCGTACCGTCGCGTTCAAGAGCTGCTCCGTTGCGGTCCGAAGGTCGTCCCGTCGTGCTAAAATAGTTTAATGAGCACCAGCACGTCGCCCTGGAGACGGCCTTTGTTGATGTATCGGAGGCTGATGTTCGGCAAGACAGGAGGGTGGGGGATGTCGGAGGGTGGGAGGTGGAGGAGGAGGAGGAGGAGGAGGAGGAGGAGGAGGAGGAGGAGGAGGAGGAGGAGGAGGAGGTATATTAAAAGGACATTATGCAGGATTATGGAAGATCCTTCTTCTATTATCGCTGACTCCCCTGCAGACGATTGAAATATTATGATGGTATTGCCTTTTGGGAGTCCTGCATTATACTATTAATTCCACGCAATAGAGTGTACCTCCCTCCCTTCCTCCTCAGGGTCCGCCGTCATCTAAGACCCTCCCCGGACCTACCCAGCGTCGGGCGGACCATGAATCTGCTTGGAAGAGGAGCTCATCCGAAGCATATGAAGGTGGTGATTTGTGCTGCAGTGTACATAATCATGACTTTTATTGGTGAAATCTTAAAAAAAATAAATATAATTAATTAAATAATAATCATAACTTGCACATGTATCGTATTTCCGTTGTTGCACACACTTAGGAGTTACATTTCATGTCCAGTCGCACACAAAAGTCTAAGGACGCGCTTGAAGAATCGTCCCTCGCTTGGTCGAAGCTGTACCGAACCCTTTGCCTCGTCCCGTCGCGACAAGACTGCCCGGCACGCCCTTCCCTCACACATGCCCCGGAGCATTTCGTTCGTGTCTTCAAACTAACGACCTCCGGTGATGACGGAGACACCTGCAGGTATTGTAAGCTGCATCACAACTCTACTGATGCCGATGGTGAGGTGGAAAAATGGCTCGGGTCAAGATGAATACCTTACGAGATGCCTCACACCGCCGCTTCACCTGAACAGTCTTGCCAACGCAGGATGGAGGAGGAGTAGCCCTCTCTCCTGCGTGTTATAAGATTAACATCCCCCGTGTTGTACAGTGAGGGGACGCTGATTGGCCCGCGGACGCTGACGACACATATCTTCTGACGAATAGAATTTTTTAATACTAATGAAGAGGGACGTTCTCTTCCATGTATGCAAATGCATAAATCTATAAATGTACATGCACAAATGTATATGGATGAAGGTTCAGATCGGAAGTCTGATCTATATATATTGGATCTTCCTTTGATATCAATGCTTCACTGGAGGCAGGCGGCTTCCACTGAAATGTATCATGACCTGAAAAACGAGCTGACCATTCCACCGGCCTGTACTCCTGCTGCTGCGTACCGAATCTCTCTCAGTTTTGTGTGTCGCTCTGAAAACTGTGTATACAGATGACCAAGTCTTATGAATACGGTAACAAGGAAGCCCAAATTAGCTGAACATTTCTATTCAAATAACGAGCAGAAAGCAGAGTATTCTGTGCTGGAGAAATGAATGAGGTAAAACGCTCGCTCCGGTCACTGACCTGAGGGAGGCGAGGGAGACAACGTCTGTGTGAAGGCGTTCAGCTCGACGTAATGCTCTTACCAGGTCGCCTGGTGAGGCTGGGAAACTGAAAATCGCTGATGATACCCGAGTGGAGAAACTCCAAGATAGCAATCTGTTTTAAATGAAAAAAAAAAAATGTACTTTAGCGACTGTCGATGTGAAGCAAGACAGGGAAAGGTAGGGAGGGCCGCGTGCCACCAGCGAATGTCCAACGCTAGACAAGGAGGTTAAATTTGAGGAGAGCTGCAGTGTGTGACGCCCATGAGGACCAGCTTGGATCAGACTGCTGCCACCCCACCTTTAACCCGCTGAGCGGTCAAACTTGTTGGGGGAGTTTGAGGGAAAGATGGAATGGGTCTGGGGGTCAGGCAGGGGTTAAGTACGTCATTAAAAAAAAAAAAAGGAGCATGACAAGCTGAGGCATTCCCTGTACGTAGAGAAATGATATTTACCTTCGAAACATTCCCAACGCTGGTGTCAGCGTGGGGGACGCCACACACACACACACACACACACACACACACACACAGAAGGCCGACCGTCTTGTGACTTCATACCAGCGAGGATCGTGACGCTATACTGATCTAACCAGTTAATGACTCCTCCCGTAGATGCCTAAAGTAGCTCGAGAGAATAATCACGTTTAACTCAAATGTTTTCTACGACTTGGAGCGAGAGCTCTCTCTCTCTCACCTGTAACCCCTCTGGGTAGGCCTCCAAAAACCACTCCCACAATTATCCTTACCTGACTTTACCATTCCCAGTTCTTGTTATGTTTATCATTACTCACTTTAGGGAGGTCAGAAATGGTACCGTATTCTTCCCGGCTTCTGACAAAGGGCCAAACATTACGAAAACCTTATCGACTAAACGTAGCTGCATCGCAGTAAATAACAGGAAGAAAATACACAAGACCCAAAACAAGGGATCCTCCAGAAATGACGACACACAAGACACATTAATGTACAGTGAGAGTCCGCGTCCCACTCAGCTCTCTGATGTATATTCTAATTTTCTCAGAGAAAATGCGAACTCGAGTGTTTTTCCATCTGATGAAGGAGGGGGTTCTCAACAGCATGGGGGAAGGGGCCGCCGGGTTAGAGTGAGACGAATATAGAGATTATTGACACGTGTCGACCCTGCCATGTCCTCACACTGGCTTCCAAACACCACCACCAACATCTCTCCATAGTGGCGCAACCCTACCTGGAATCGTCTAAGATGCTCTTTCTCCTTACAATATGTATATATATATATATGTATATATATATATATATATATATATATATATATATATATATATATATATATATATATATATATATATATATATATATATGTATGTATGGAGTATTGAGATATGTGTGGAAGGAGAAGGTGTATGCGTGGGCGAAACTGGGTAAGTTTGAAGGTAAAGTAATCCCAACGATGATGTATGAACACGAGGTATGGACCATATATATAAGACTGAGTGGAGGAGGAGGGGTGGAGGTGTTGGAAATGATGTTTGAGTAAGTAATAAAAGAGAGAGAGAGAGAGAGAGAGAGAGAGAGAGAGAATGTGATGATGAGAGGAGTGTGGTTGAGACATGAAGAGGGTGTGTTGAAATGGTTTGGACATGAGGTGAGAATGAGTACGAAGAAGTTGACAAATAAAATATACGCGTCGGAAACTGAGCAGAAAGGGATAAAGGGGGAGACCAATCTGGAGATGGAAGGATAAAGTCAAAAATATTTTGTGATGTGGTATACAGGTTGTGACGTGATGTTAGTGGACTGAACCATGTGACGTGACCGGGGTAAACCATGGAAAGGTCTGTGGGACATGACTGTGGACAGGAGGCTTTGGTTTCGGTACAGTGTACATAACAGCTTGAGAATGAATGTGAGCGGATGCAGCCAGTCCTCATCTGTTCCAAGCGCTACCTCGTGTATATATATATATATATATATATATATATATATATATATATATATATATATATATATATATATATATATATATATTCCAGGGCTACGCTTGGAAATGATAATACCACGAACAAGAAGTCACCTTCAACGAGGCTGTTTCATCGTCAGTGGACGCCAAGAAGTACCACCCATCCAAGGACCTCCACAACCCAAAGGAGGTCACCTTAGCTTGTTCCCACGACGAGCGCAGCCTCTCAGCCGCACACGCGTATATGTACTTACGTGTGTCTGTATCTGACACACGAGATCTCCTCGAGGAATACAGGAATATAAGAAAGACGACCATTCCCCTAACGAAGGCATCGTGTTTCGGTTCCCTGTCAGG
Source organism: Panulirus ornatus (assembly GCF_036320965.1). Taxonomy (NCBI): domain Eukaryota; kingdom Metazoa; phylum Arthropoda; class Malacostraca; order Decapoda; family Palinuridae; genus Panulirus; species Panulirus ornatus. The sequence goes on from NC_092279.1 coordinate 15,104,803, forward strand.
GACATCTATCCAAAAGGCATTTGGAAAATTCTTCTCCTCTTACGAGATCTCCTAATGCAAGAGGGGGTGGGGGGTCAGTAGCAGTGACGTGCGTGGTCACTGCTAAAGACTGGGGCTCCCTGATCACGCATGTCGGTCAGCAGTGACTAACACGGTCACTGCTAATGAATGGCCCAATGATCATGCAGGCCAGTAGCAGTGAGTCGTATGGTCACTGCTAATGACTGGCCTCCCCTGATCATGGAGGTTAACAGCAGTGACTCAGAGCACCACTGCCACCCTCATATGAACAGAGGAACCAATACAAGAACATTTTTCACGAACACACACACACACACACACACACACACACACACGCGTAAAGTCGACAAAGTGAACGTCATGAACAATGCATGAACAAGTGCATAGTTATGCAAGTAACAGCTCAGTTTCCAGGAAGTTAAGCTACGTGGTACGTCAGCCACGGTATTAGCGTACCTAATCATCACCTAATGTCCAACCAGTTGCATCATGTATAAACCATACATTATCTACTCTGCATAAATCCCTTTTATATAGCAGCCGTCCTGTCTATCTAAATGTACCTCACTCACGTGATCATCCAGGGTATGGAAATATCCAGCACACCTTAATCTTCAGCACTTTTATGATTAGTTAACTACTAACTAGCGTGACCTCCCAGTTCTGTAATATCTGTAATGCCTCAGTTTTCAGCCGAGTGGCTGCCTAAATCCAATAAACCGTTGATCATTTATTTATCTGAGTAGAACCAATAATGGCAAGGAACAACTGTACCTAAACAACAACTTTTTCCCTCCCAGACATTAATCAAGAAAAACAAATGTACCCTAACAACCACACACACACACACACACACACACACACACACATATAGACTGAGCCCCTCGAACTCATTACTACTAATCCAGCCCTAACGCCTCTGCTCCTCACCCTCGTGTGGTGTTCATATTCCAGTCGAGTCTCTTCCCTTTACCTTCATCAGAATCTTCCTAGTGCTTTGCCTTCCAGCGAAGCAACTACATGAGCACCGGGCATAGTGTGGCCTCATATGTACCCCGGGAATGTCCCAATGTACCCCCGGCAATGTCCCCATAAACCAAAAGAGGAAGTACGATTTGTCGTAATTGTTTATGTGGTCGCCTATGCTTCGGGGCGGCTAGTTTTAGTACCTCGTGATAGGATGACACGCCTCTGGTTGTGGCGGCGAGGGGAGAGGAGAGAGAAAGGGGAGGGAGGGGTTGATCTACGTGGTAGTCTTTGTTACGTGGGATTACATCATCTTATTTTGAGACGCAAGGCTATTATACTTTTGGGAAGTACACCGCCATCACTCCCCGAGCCACCGAGGGAGTTAGAGGAAGGGGGTTGGCGGGATTACACATGCACCATACAACCGCTACATCTACCACCACCATTCATCATCACAGCTGCCACCGCCATCACCACAAGCTCCTCCACCGCGGTTACGAACACACTCGATCACAGCACCGCCACCGCCAAATACAATACCATCATCGCCTCTAGCAACAGCGCCGCCACCCTGTTTTACCACCACCACGAGCAAACACCACCGCCAACAACAGCAGCGTCACCATCACCGCCGCCAACATCACTAGCGCCACTACGACCCCCATCCCCGTCTCCAACAACACCAGCACCAACAGGAGGCAGCAGCTGCAGCAGCAGCAGGAGGAGCTCTCACCCCCCTCCTCCTCCTCGCCAGCAGCGAGGCAAGGGAGCGGGCCCCACGCAGGGCACATCCCCCGCCGAGACAGTGTCCCGTCAGACGGCCGTGAGTGCACTCTCCGTCAGCCACGCTCCCGCACCTCCCACACCTCACTCACACACCGCCCTCCCAACCCCGCCTGCCACGACCACCGCTGCTACCCTCACCCCACCCACCCCGCCTCCTACCACGTCACTGCTGCTGTCACACACACACACACACACACACACACACACACATACCCCCACCCCCCTAAACACCCACCCCTCCGTCACAGCCCCTCCCACCCCCCCTCCTTTCGTCACAATCCGTCCGTCTCTGTCCCGTTGTCTGACACCACCACCACCACTCTTCCCACTGCTTCAACTTTACCAGAGCATATTTTCAGATGCGACTCCGTCGTTTCCGGGTCTGGATCCGTCGTTGATACATAACTTTATTCTCCAAGCTTAATAAACAAATAATTCTCCCGTGCCAGTGTCGCTGCTCCTTCGCCGTCACTACCGTCACTAGAGGAGGTCGTCCACCTGCACCGGTGTCTTCTACCAGCGTCACCACTCCCCGTCACACTTCCGAGTGACTAGAAACTCTGGGGGGGCGGCGGCGGGCGGGGACGGGGGGAGGAGGAGATCCTCTCACCATATACACCAGGGTCGTGGGTTGTGGATGCTGACTGACCGTCTCCAACCACCTACGAACTCCCGAGTGAACACCAGATCGGGTCTTGAGGAGCCCGTCGCGACCTTCGACCCCCACCCCCGAGTCTAGAAAAATCAAGACACAACACAGTTCCCAGTGCTGCTCACGCAGAACACGCATCGGATGTGAAGAACAAAAAAAAAAAATTTACATTTCAATCTTTTTTGTGGTGATGCTTTAACACTCCTATGAACGGAAAAGACTGAACTGAAATAACAAAACTGTGTGTGTGTGTGTGTGTGTGTGTGTGTGTGTGTGTGTGTGTGTGTGTGTGTGTGTGTGTGTGAGTACGCTGGGGGTTTGGGTAGTGAGTGCTTGAGTCAGCGACCATGTTCTGATTCTAGCGATTTTATTGGACTGGAAAGAACTGGGCCGACTCGTCCATAGGAACAGTGGCGGTAGTATAGTGACATACAACTCCCCACATTAGAAAATTTGACTGATCTCGGACACTTCACCACAACAACCGACGAGGTAAGTCAAAAATACTTTCGCTTATCATTGAATGACTAAGAGATGCCAGACGACTCTAAACGCCAGATAATACATGGACAGGGACACTGATGCACTTGCCACATACCTTATCCTTGAAGGGGAATCACTTGTGTGCTTTCATGAACCCTACACGGACTTGGCTGACACGAATAATGGGAGTTGTACATCGGGGCTAAACACTACCTAAGCATCTTGGTGAAAACAGAGATTGTGTTTTTATGTACGACGGTTATGAAGAAATGTATCATCAACGCATATGTATGTTAAGTGTTATACATATGACCGCGAGCTTGTGCATGATCATGAGCACATAACATAGTTATGGCCAGGTGGCTTTGTTTGAGACGGTGACTAATGCATGACGGGGTCGGATCATCACTGGTTTCTGCAGACTGTGCTACACACACACACACACACACACACACACACACAACACACACACACACACACACACACACACACACACACACACAGAGCACAGCCCTGGGGCGAGCGATGCATCGCATCAAACTCCCACGTCACTGTGGCTTCGACGGTGCAGTGATTATTACAATCCCAAGACGCTAAGCCACACAGGCCCCCTCGCCGTCGAAATCACCACACGAGTTGTCACAGTCACCATCCGACTGAGATCGCAAAGACCCCCCTTGATTCAGTTAGGGGGTCACGGTCGCCTTACCACTTCGTCCCTTCTGTCTATTATTCCCCTCGCTGTTCTTTCACCGACACAGTGCGGGGTCAGGTCCGTGGCAGCGGCGATAGAGCTCAGTCCTAAGTTTAACCCCAGGCGGAATTGTGACGCCCTGGCTCGTGTCACGTTGTTTATTGCATCCAGGTTCTTCCCCAGTGCCTCTCACTTGTTTGGTACACAGTCCCAGGACTCTAGTGTCTACTAAAAAGAATGTGCGAATACACACACACACAAACACACACACATACACACACACACACACACACACACACACACATACACACACACACACACACACACACACACACACATATATATATATATATATATATATATATATATATATATATATATATATATATATATATATATATATATATATATATAAGACGATCATACTAGTTCGTAATGATTTCATGAAGTGGTAATCGCTCTTCAGTAGTTTAGGTAGAATAGCTTCTTGAAACATTTACGATACACTACATCTTTCACGGGAGAAGCCTTCTCCTCCCCCAGCAGGCGTGTACGATTCACAAACTTTCAACACCCAACACAAGCACACAGACCTGTAGACCCTCTTCCCGCCATGAGAAATATATGTATATTTGGGGGGGGGGGGAAAGTGGGAAAACCTGTTGTATGAAGAGGCTAAAAACATTCAATCCCTTTTCTCTTAAGAAGCGTAGAGTATGTGTGTGTGTGTGTGTGTGTGTGTGTGTGTGTGTGTGTGTGTGTGTGTGTGTGTGTGTGTGTGTGGAAACTCAACACAAGCTTTTAAAATTCTGAATACATTTGCCAGGGTAGAGCGTGAGGGCCTACTTGAACCCCCCAACCAACCATCCCATCCATAAACACATCAGACGTCCGTGATGACCCTGCACATCACGGCGGCAGCCAGCCTCATTATCACCTGGAACCACCCATCCTCCTCTTCTCCCACCCGCACACACACGCCTGATGCTCCTGACTGGTACACTCACTGCTTCTGGCACCTTTCCTCCCACACCAGCCATCCGTAGCACCTTCCACACAGAGCATTTACACCAACCCGATCATACACTCCCTCCAGATTCGTCAAATGCCACATCCAAATCCATCTGTATCTTGAGGTGTTTCACACACACACACACACACACACACACACACACACACACACACACACACACACACACACACTTCTCCAAAAACACCTGATCCTCACATCCTCTGCCAATCACAGGCATTCCTTACCTGCAGGTAAGGCTTATACGCCTCTGTTTTTTCTTTCATTAAAACAACTTAACGTCCTCATCCCACAACTCAGTATCCTTTCTCTCGCGCCCACACCCTACCTTCCGCATTCCACATTCTTCTCTCGCGCGTGTTAGCGCTGCTTCGCTCAATACCTCCCAGTCCTTGCCCACTTCCCCGGTTTCACTTACTCTCACCTTCGGCACTTACCACCTATATCTCTCCTGGTATCTCCCTATACAAGCCTCTCTTCCAAGCTCACTCACTCTCGCCACCCTCTTTAAACCGATCGCTTTTCCCTTGTATCCCCTGACGCCTCTGTAAACCTTCGCCTTCGCCTCCACCAGGAAGTGAACACACAGCCCACCAACTGCCCTTCACCGCACATTTCCATCTGAACGTGTGTCTGTAGCACGCCTGTCAGTCAATAGATAATCCAGTAATGCCCGTTCACCATTAACCCCATTCAACCATGCATACTCGTGCATGTCGCTCTTTCGGCACAACTCCACAAGCTGTTCATTGTGTTTTCATTATACATATACATATATATATATATATATATATATATATATATATATATATATATATATATATATATATATTATATATATATATTATACAATGATTTTTGAACATGCATTTACAAGGATCCTTTAATACTGAAAATGCTTATATTATCATTATCAGTATTATCATTATTATTATCATTGCTACTACACTACTGTTATCATTTCTACTGCAACACTCCTACCAACAATTTCAAGATGAAAAAGCACAACCACTTCCCACTGAGTAGAAAAAAATCTCGGAAGACTGAACATCTATCTGTCTTTCTGACCGCAAATAATAATAAAAGAATGAAAAAAAAAAAAATCTTTTCTCCTATCGTTAATCTCACGAGCTGTTGTTATTAATCTTCCCGGTTATCTTGCCTGCTTCACCCACTGCTACAACCACTGGTTCCTTCCCTAGCGTTTTCTTTTCTTTCCTTTTAATATTATTTTTTTTTGAGTCGCGTCTCATAAACCCGTCCCTCCTCTCCAATTTGTGTACCATATCTAGAAATCTAACCAGACAACACAGCAAGATACTCCGGGGCTGTGTATCGATCTTACACAAAGAGAGACAGACCTATGTAAGGTCTCCCTCCACGCACTCTGTCGCCTGGAGTTCGTTGGAGCTCCACACCGCGTACCGTATCTGGACGTCCCTCGCCTGTACCGCTGACGAAGGGCATGTGTACCGCCGGTAGCGGGAAGGGAGGAGGTAGACTAGCCACTCCTTCAGGCTGGGGCAGACCTGCGATGAATTATATACGATACGCGACTCCACATCTCTTGATTATGCCATGGATAAGGACTTTTTTTTTCCCCCCCATCTCCTGTGTGAGGAGACTTGGCACTGGCATTGTCTACTTCGTATAATGTTCGTAGTAGAAGAAAAAAAATATATATGGCTTTCATGGGTTATACATTTCTGCATGAGGTATACTATTCCTCAAGGAGTATACCAATCCGCAGTGGGCATACCACTGTTTGAGGTATATCAATCTGCAAGAGATATACCATTCTGCTAGAGGTGGTACACCCATCTGCACGATGTAAACTCTTCTGCAAGAAGTACACCCATCTGCACCATGTAAACTCTTCTGCAAGAGGTATACATCATCTTGCATGAGGCACACCATTCGGCTAAAGGTATACCACTCAGCAGAAGTTATACAATTACTCTCCAGATGTACCAACAATCACTGATGTCTCTCCTTTTCGTGAGAAGGGTTACAGCGTCAACCCCACCCTACACCTTCTCTCTCCCCATCACGCACCCTTCTCTCTCCCTTCCACAAAAAAAAGACCCCCCTTCCCTCCCCCCCCTCCACCTTGTATGTTACGACAGAACGGCGTGGGATAAGAAAACAAACTGCGCGCCATTCACATAAAATTTCTGGGCAATTACATTGTCCCTGTCCACCTTCCGCCCCGTCAGTTCCCCGTCTATCCGGGAGATATTTCCTGGCGCGTGAGGACCCAGGGTTTTGGGTTAATGATGCAGTGTGTGTGTGTGTGTGTGTGTATACCACTTCCACGAACATTTTATCGGCTCTATGCAAATCATTTTATACGAAGGTGAAGAAAAGAAAATAATATATATATATATATATATATATATATATATATATATATATATATATATATATATATATATATATATATATATATATATAACAAGGGAAAAATTCGTTGAGCGTAATAAATGGATATGAAATAACATTAATAATAATAATAATAATAATAATAACAATAATAATAATAATAATAATAATAATAATAATAATAATAATAATAATAATAATAATAATAACACATGTTACGTATAGATCACGCCTGTACAATCCTCTCCTCCCTCTTCGTAAGTACGTCAGCTACTGTTTTGGCCCGTTCTCATCTTTCCTTGTTCGTGGTATCCCTGCAACACCTCTTCTCTCTCTCCCATCCCTATCTTATTACCTCTTGCTTCGCCTGCTTTCCTCATCGCCCTACAATCATCCTTCTCTCTCTCTCTCTCTCTCTCTCTCTCTCTCTCTCTCTCTCTCTCTCTCTCTCTCTCTCTCTCTCTCTCTCTCTCTAATACATATGCACACAAACTGACAATCCCTGAGCCGTTTTCCACCGCGCTGGGTTTCAACCTGTCTGCTGGAAGGGTTACCTTAATCCCAGAATTTGACAGACGTAACGTACTGACCAAAGCCTGGCCTGGCCAACCACAGTGATAAACACGGGCCAGCCTGGCTACCCAGTAATACAATGACCAGCCTGGCCACACAGTAATACACTGACCAGCCTGGCCACACAGTAATACACTGACCAGCCTGGCCACACAGTAATACACCGACCAGAGTGTATCCTACCAGTAATAAACTGACCAGAGCAGCCTACCATTAATGCACTGACCAGCCTGGCCACACAGTAATACACTGACCATAGCAGCCTACCAGCAATACACTGGTCAGTCTGGCCACCCAGAAATACACTGACCAGTCTGGACACCCAGTTATACACTGACCAGCCTCGCCATCCAACATTACTTTCATTAATATGGTGATTTAATCCCTTGAGCTCGAAACGATAATCTTAAGAGAACAAGGTCACGTCGTGCAGAGCACGATCAATCAGTCCGTGAACACGAGAACCCATCAAACCCTTCAGAGTAATAGGAACAAGAACAACTTAAAACACGGTAACGTGGCCAAGTCCCTCCCAAAACCTAACCTTAAAAGGTCTCTTTTGAGTGGCGTTCCTGCGACTTAAACACTCCCCAAGCACAGTCACTGTGCCGATGGTGGGGAGGAGGAGGGTGAGGTTGGAGGGAACACATCCTGAGTACGGCAGGTTATCCGCTAATATGAGAGATCGCATGACCCTTATCAGCCAGGCCAATCTCATATTACTGAACCGTCCGCGTATAATTACTGATACACCATAATACCCCTGAGATAGCGAATACGTCAGTCTAGATTAATTATTGGCGGTAATATCCCAGCCACACTCAGAACACTGTCTGAAGCCCTCTCATCCATCAGGTCCAGCATCCACCATCCACCAAGCCTTCCTATTTACTAAGCCCTCTCCTCCACCAGTTCCACCAAACACCACCAGCTCTCCCATCTACCACATGTAGTGTGCGTTATAGGTACAGCGATCAGCGATCTCAGTATTTGGTAAGTTTGACTCAGCTAAGGCAACTGTGGTATTTGAGGAGGTCCACTCCATTACCATGATGGTGGATGGGAAGACTGAGCCGTCGCATTTCGGCGGGAGTATATATTGGACAAGTGTCTTCAGTCACCGCAAACAGATGGTGTGTGTGTGTGTGTGTGTGTGTGTGTGTGTTTGGGAGAGGGTGGGGGGGGGGGGTGGCAACAGGGCTTCGGGTACGCCTTAAACACCTTGCTTGCGTGGTCAGCCGTGATGACAGGTCCTCCTCATCAACACACGGGACCTCCTGGTGCAGCTCAGGGTCAACTGGGTTCACAGTACTGGCCTGTACATTTGAAGGCATCATCCACTAGAGTTCTCAAGTAGCTGCTGCCTCCCCTTCCTTCCTCGTCCTCGAAGTGGCCATCTGCCATCGCATGCAGGTTCAGGGAAACGACCTAGCACCTCCACACTCCCCGTAATTAGAGGGGTATTACTGAAATAATTACAGCTTATCAAAGGATTATTCCCTTGGACAGATATTGGAATACCTGATATGCCGTGCCCTTAGAGTGGCTGACATCCTACCCACAAGATGATCAAAACGTCCTCGCGTGAGTGGGGCTCACAACAAGGAATAATGATAATAATAATAATAATAATAATAATAATAATAATAATAATAATAATAATATAATGGCTGGGTCTTGATCCCAAGACTGTGAGTTGAGTAAATGTATCTCTCAAGGCCACCTACTCCTCCTGTCACAGACAGCTTCAGGCGAGAGCACGGCTGACCTGCATTCATGTGGAGACGCAAGACCGAGATCACCCCGAGGGTAGAGCCACTGTGAGAGGCAACAGCTTCTCCTTAACTGTGATAACGTGATCCTACGTTACACAGTAGCAGCATTAAGACATTTATGAGCACGGTACCTGAGCTCCCGGGAGGAGGCCGGTGGCCAATATCTGGGTTCATTACAGTCGACGACTACCTGACTCTGTGACAGAGGAAACCTGAGAGACTTTGAGTAATGATGTAATAACGCTATTAACTGTGTAGCCGCTTCGACGTCGGCGACACTAGTAATCGCGTTCCAGATGAAGTTCTGAAGGTCTTAATGCAGCCGTTAAGCGAGAGTCGATCCTCTACATTCATCACAACCATACCGAAACGTGCCACAAAAACTTACCAGACGGACCCTGACTATAAATTCTCACTAACTGGACACCAGGAGGGGAAACGTTCGTTAAAAGGAGGAAGACTGAGGCTCGATATCTTTTACGACACTCCAGTCCAAGAAAGCCAAGCCAGGATCTCTCTCTCTCTCTCTCTCTCTCTCTCTCTCTCTCTCTCTCTCTCTCTCTCTCTCTCTCTCTCTCTCTCTCTCTCGCTGGTTCCAATCTGCCCCTAGGAATTTTTGTTCTAACTCCTCAAGTCTGAATGAAAGTAAACAGAAGTTTTAAATCTTCTAACCTTGCTTTCCAGAGGATACGTCTTTGCCTTTCGGCGTCTGAGACCTTAGCTTTAAAAAGAAAAAGAAAACCTGAGTGCCATACAGGTACATCTCCTGGAGGAGTCTTGAAGCCCGCTGAGCGCACTGACCCACTCCCTTGCGCGTGATAATTAACACAGAATCTTAACCCAGCGAGGACATTCGCCCTCTGAATATGATGATGTCTTAATTCTTACACGCTGCTACATTTCCAAGTGCGACAGGAGAGCGTTTGTGGCTGAAGACAAGTCAGATCACGTGGGTAAGGACGGACTCACGGTGAATAGGCTGAATAATGACGGTGAAGATGATGGCTGAAGAGAGTGAACGAGCTGGTAGAGGAGGGCGAATAAGCTGGTAGAATGGATCGAACAAGTTGGTTCGACAGAAAAAAAGAAATAAAGGCTGGCTGTAAAGGGGCGAACAGTCTGGTCGAAGTGAATGTAAATGACAGTCCAAGAGTGAACAAGAGGAGTGAAGCCAGTGAACAGGTTGGATGAAGACAGTGAACAGGTTGGATGAAGACAGTGAACAGGTTTGATGAAGACAGTGAACAGGTTTGATGAAGACAGTGAACAGGTTGGATGAAGACAGTGAACAGGTTGGATGAAGACAGTGAACAGGTGGGATGAAGACAGTGAACAGGTTGGATGAAGACAATGAACAGGGTGGATGAAGACAGTCACTGGCAGGACTGTGTCTTTCGCCATCTAAAAATGACATCAACAACAAGGCGAGTTTGCCGCGAATGTGACTGGCTGGCTGATGGACCCGTGAAACACGACGCCACCGCCTCCTATCTGTTATTCAACCTATATTGATGAATAAACAGGTAACCGGATGAATATATGAATAACTACAGAGAGAGAGAGAGAGAGAGAGAGAGAGAGAGAGAGAGAGAGAGAGAGAGAGAGAGAGAGAGGAGCCATCACGTCTGGCGTCGTTTAAACTGTAACAATCATAACTGTTTATCAAAGCGATGGCGGGCGTGCGGGTCAGACTGCAGTAATCAATTTGATCCCGTACCACCACGCCGGGGTTTCACGGTAAAGGATTTTTAAGCGGAATGCTCCCACAATTATGACGTAAGACGATGGTGATAACAGAATGCAATTACAACAGATTTTCACCGTGATAATATAGATCAAAAGAAGAAAAGAGAAAAAAAAAAATGCACATTTAGAACTGTACGGAATCCCTCTGTGGACTTCAAAATATTCTAGAATTCATATAAGCATATCTAAGGTTAAAAACATTTGAATCCTAAGAAGAAATAACAAAAAATAACAAAAACAGCTGTTTTGTTATTTCGATTCACCTAATTGCCAATTGCCAGTCGCAACCAAATACTAACTATGGACCTCCCATGGCTTCCTCATGTGCTCCTCTTAATCACTTACACTACCTCCCCAGAGACAGCGACCATCCACACACACATCCCCTTATTTTCCATTCCCTAGCGAATTAACTTCATTCCACCACTCAGTACCGTTTCGCATGTGATCACACTAAGCTCTAGGCATCCCAGGCAGTTCATTCACACACGTGAGCACTGCTTCCCCGCATACCTTCCACTGCTCCTCCACTCCTATAGTTTTGTCTCTTTCCATCACATACCATTCTTTCCCTCAGTCTCGCCCGGTATCTCCGCACGGAGGACACCTTTCCAAGCTGAGTCATTTTCACCACCTCCTTCACACATTTTGTCACTTCCTCTTTTCCTTTATCCACTGCCAACTTTTACCCTCGCCTCCACCAAGGAATGATTAGACATTCTTCCTTTTATACCTCCCAGCATGTTCACATTCAACAACCTCTCCTTTTACGCTAGTTAGCATGTGGTACATAACCGGCCACTGACCCCATCCTCATCTATATATATACATACATACATATATTTTTTTTTTTTTTTTCATACTATTCGCCGTTTCCCGCGATAGCGAGGTAGCGTTAAGAACAGAGGATTGGGCCTTATTTGGAATATCCTCACCTGGCCCCCTCTGTTCCTTCTTTTGGAAAATTAAAAAAAAAAAAAGAGAGGGGAGGATTTCCAGCCCCCCCGCTCCCTCCCCTTTTAGTCGCCTTCTACGACACGCAGGGAATACGTGGGAAGTATTATTAATCCCCTATCCCATACATATATATATATATATATATATATATATATATATATATATATATATATATATATATATATATAATCAAAAATCACCCCAGGAGCTCTCTCCAAAGGCCCAAAGATTGTAGCAGCCCAAGGCTACACTGCATCCAATAGCAGGGAAATGTTGACTCCCTGAACGTGAGACGTTCTTTGACAAGACTGTACTCCCATTGACACAGCCTTGCCAAAGGTGAGTTTTCATTCGCGTTAGAAACTCGATGTAGATGGAGTCCGGTGACACCTATCTATCTATCTATCTATCTATAACGCTAACTTTCTAGATAACGTTAGGAAACTGAACACACATACATGACGCGGGCTGCCACATCAAAGAAACAGGTACACACAAACGTTTCTCTCTCCATCGCGCTCTGGAGGCGGCCAGATAACCCACCTCGTGGTGTGTGTGTGAGTGTGTGTGTGTGTGTGTGTGTGTGTCTCCCCCCCGGCCACACAAGCTATGACGTCAATCCCCTCAGCTGCAAACAGCCTACGGCCGCGCTGGCTAAGCACCGTTTTTTATTACCTCTCCCTTGTTATACAAAAGATATGAACTTTTTAGCACAAATGTATTTTTCTTTTTTTCCCCTCCCCCCTATTTTTTCCCCTGAAATATCACCTGGTGATAGATACGTTCTTTAGAAAGCTCTGATCATCATGAAAAATATGAAATGATACAAATGGATTTTCGTTTGAATTACATTTCATCCTGCCTAAATCTACGCTGACGAATTTATTCCGCTTTACTGTCTGTCATGAAATGAATAATTTCAGGGAAATATGACAATAATCACATGAAATATCTCGCAGTATTTTAGTCTTTGATGAGAGAGAGGAAAAAAAAAAGGGGGGGGGGGAAATGTTCTGAGGATGCGTTAAATCTAAGAATGTCATAATGACTTTTATAACGTATTTTTGAAGATATGGTGGATGTTAGGGTGCACTTAGTACTGTTAAATGTTGTGGCTCATCTAACGGTATATATATATATATATATATATATATATATATATATATATATATATATATATATATATATATATATATATATATATATATATTATTTATTATACTTAGTCGCTGTCTCCCGCGTTAGCGAGGTAGCGCAATGAAACAGACGAGAGAATGGCCCAACCCACCCACATACACATGCCTATACATAAACGCCCACACTCGCACATATACATACCTATACATTTCAATGTATACATACATATACATATACACACATGTACATATCCATACTTGCTGCCTTCATCCATTCCCGTCGCCACCCCACCAAACATTAGATTCAATGTTTTCCAGGGGGGTGGGGAGTGATCCTCCTGTTATACCATGAGGCTTTCGAGGGCCTGAATCTCCTCTTACTCATCAAAGGAGTTGCAGCGACATCCTCGAGGATGACAGCCTCAGCCCGCCCTGCCAAGTCATCGGTAAACTGTTAAGCACGAGCGTTTGCCAATATCAATACAGCGAGAACACAGGCACTCGGAACATGCACGTGTACACATACAATCACACGAGTATTCCCGGATCCTACCTTGTCTGAGGTTACACCGCCGATGAATAAAAAGTTACCTTTGGCGAGCCTCCCCTGGAAAGAAAAGGGGAGGGGGGGGGGTGTCCTACGACACATCAGGACCCCTCTGAGAGAGCAATCTCGAGATAATCATAAGCAAAATCACACTCACTCGTAAAGGATTATAATCTAGTATGGTTGATCGTACAAACCCCACTCACTTCTTTTCTTATGGTGGGGTGTCTCCCGCAGTTTCAAGGTTGCACTCCAATCAAGAGCAGAGATATGATGTATTCTTTTTCGAGTTGAGGAGATTCTTGACGAAACTTAATTCCTCCCTGCACTCTCACGTTGATGCATCCTCGCCGAAAGTGACTTTTCACTCGCGTTGTATACACAACCAGGCGGGCCCCCAATAACACACATAGGAATATATATATATATATATATATATATATATATATATATATATATATATATATATATATATATATATATATATATATATATATGCAAAAACCTCTAAGAAAAGGAAATTCCCAATTATCAATCTTCTTCCTCATGTTCTCAAACTGTCTTACCAATTTTCTACCACAGGGAATAAATGTTAGAATGCATATTCGCCGAGGTTATTCACTTTCCTTCGACATTTCACCTTCATAAAGAAGGATCTTCAGGAACAGACAAGTATACGAAACACTGAGCAATATATATACACAACCACATTTCAAATTACGATTGCATTTCATGTAGTTAATATTTCACAGAAATGCTTACTCCTGCGACTGCCTCTTTGTAGATGTAACGCCGGAGTGGAATGAATAATTTCGGTGAAACTGTGTTTTGAACATTCACTTCCTGGTAGAATTGTGGCAAGATGATGAAGAGAACATACGAAAGTGGGATGATGAACACTTGTGACTGTGCTGTCGTGTTCAATACTGTATATATGCATGAAAGAAAATCTGCTTTTATGGTGGGGTGTCTCCCGCAGTTTCAAGGTTGCACTCCAATACTGTGTATATATATATATATATATATATATATATATATATATATATATATATATATATATATATATATATATATATATATAAAACTAGAGGTATATAAATACACGAGTTTATATCTTGTGTGTGTGTGTGTGTGTGTGTGTGTGTGTGTGTGTGTGTGTGTGTGTCTGTGTGTGTGTGTGTGTGTGTGTGTGTGTGTGTGTGTGTGTGTGTGTGTGTGTGTGTGTCCGAATTCAAGCCTTGCTTCCATATCTACGTTTCCATCTGTGTTCACTCCGGGGCTTACATAACCATGCGTCTCAATTCGAGCTCATATCTGGCCTGTCGAGTGAATAGTGACTGGAGTCACACAACCCCGAGTGTACGTAATATTCATACGTTATCAGATAAGCAATATATATATATATATATATATATATATATATATATATATATATATATATATATATATATATATACACACATACTGAACTACTGTGTATACCAGGGGGGGGGGGGGGGGTTGATCATGTTCCATACGCTTCTCATTTCAGTGATTAATCCTCCTGCCTATGGAATAATTTCTAGATAAAATACTTTCCTGCCTCTATATCCTGCATACAACAATAAAGCTGCCTTTTTATTCCCCCCCCCCCTGACGTTTGAACATGAAAGATGATATCTATGGTTTACAGCCGCAGTGACCCGTGTAATTAATCTAGAAGAAACAAGTTTGTATGGATGACATAAACCTCACAGGGATTACAGTCATCCCCGAAGCATCATATGGATCCAAACGCAAGAGATTATGGGTTCAGTTCACCTATACTTTTATACAGAGTTACGGCGAACCTGGACGAAGTAATTCGTGTTACATTCGCTGGGCAATCAAAATGTCCTCTAATGGAACTCCCATCAAGGAATTACCCCCCTATTAATGGGATTTGGAAAGGGCGAAAGCACCGGTGATAGATTTATATACAATAATGGATGGACTTCTAATGCTAATGGGAATGTCCTGTTCCCTAGAGATCAATTTTCGTTGCTCTGTTGTTCAAAATGAAAAAAAAAAAAAGTACGGAGTCAAGATTTGCCATACCTTCTGTACATAAAAAAGTGGAGGGAGGGAAAGCGTAAATATAGGGAACATAACGTGATCGACTTACTATGTACCTGCTAATGAAGACAGGCGGGGAGAGAGAGAGAGAAAAAAAAGAAGGGAGTGACGAACCTTGAAGCAGTTTCACCCCGTTTTCGAAACCGAGTTCGTTTCCGTGTAAAGAGAACTCCTATGTTTCGAACCTGTTGAACTGAGAACAACACTACATGTACCTCAGAGTTTACGATAAGAGACATTAATAGAGTTTACGCTTTACAATATCAATAGAGTTTACGATATACGGCTTACGATAATCAAAACGACATACGTGTGCACTCAGTCCTAACCACTACACAACTAACTTTGTTATCTACTAAATACGAACACACTGAAGCCTCGCTTACATTACCCGTCGCTCGGAAAAGAGTAGCAGCTTGTGTAGAAGTAAAGAAAGAAAAAAAAAAAGGAAAATCCCCCATTTCTTTTTTTTTTCTATCGTCGTGTTTCCATTAACGGACTTCCCTTCATAAA
>NC_092279.1:15126160-15141160 GCF_036320965.1 Panulirus ornatus
GCATAAAGCTGATATATGTCATATCAGGACGTAGAATATGAACGTTGTCCATACAAAGAAGTATAGACCCCTTACCAAAAGGCCAAGGGGCTGAAATTATACATAAAGGATTAAATAAGCGGGTGAGAAAAGCCTTGGAAGTTGCCCACATTTGCACAAAAGTGAAGAATCATCGTGAAGTGCTCGGTGCGATGGGCCACAGCGGCAGTGAGCGTTGGTGGTAAAGGAAATGTAGAGGAACAGGGGAGAGGTGAGGGTACCGGCTTCCCTGGAGTACGCAGTGCGAATATACAGTCTTCCCTTTTTTGTATCTCAGTCTCTCTGAAGAAAGGCTTCTCCACAGGCCAAAAGCTTAAGAGGATTAAAGCTCATTCAGCTTTCACCTATCTTGACTCACCGCCTTCATCCATGTGTGTGTGTGTGTGTGTGTTTAGCGATTGCATTCATAATCAAGTGCATTGCCTGGCAAGATAATGGACCCATACGATATGGTGTCTTGATCACTGTAATTCCTACAGTCACCTATACACCACTCTTTGTTACCCTTCTAGCTTCAAGTTGCAGTTCCCTGACCTCCTCCAGACAACTGGGTAGATTTATGCCCCCAAAATCACTTTTTTTTTTTTTTTTACAGACGGATATCCATTTTTTGTTTCCTCACCTCTCTCTCTCTCTCTCTCTCTCTCTCTCTCTCTCTCTCTCTCTCTCTCTCTCTCTCTCTCTCTCTCTCTCTCTCTCTCTCTCTCTCTCTCTCTCTCTCTCTCCCCAACTAATCCTAGTTTTCATAAAGCTCTGCTGCCAGAAATTAGCGTGGTTTGCATGGTAATGCTGTAAGTTCCACCATCACAAGAGGAAGCTGTAAAAGAGAGTCCAGGATATTCCCTTACGTTGTAAAACTAGAATTACTATGGCCGGTGATCCTCGACCTTAATCCCTCCTTTATTTTTCCATCCTCAGTAATTAAGATCATAGGATTGAGGTAACTTTAATAAGTAAGCCTCCCCTACTATATAACCTAAGGAGAATGCTCGGGGGAATATTCGTAGATCATATATATATATATATATATATATATATATATATATATATATATATATATATATATATATATATATTATTATTATTATTTTTTTATTATACTTTGTCGCTGTCTCCCGCGTTTGCGAGGTAGCGCAAGGAAACAGACGAAAGAAATGGCCCAACCCCCCCCCCCCCCCCATACACATGTATATACATACGTCCACACACGCAAATATACATACCTACACAGCTTTCCATGGTTTACCCCAGACGCTTCACATGCCTTGATTCAATCCACTGACAGCACGTCATATATATATATATATATATATATATATATATATATATATATATATAATCATCATCATGGAAATAATATATTTTTCTTTAGTGTGTGTGTGTGTGTGTGTGTGTGTGTGTGTGTGTGTGTTATAGATATCTCATATATCAAGAAATACAAAGGAGTTCAAACAGTAACAGACCACTGGGCTCTTCCGAGGCTGTTTGTGATCGTGCAAGTGATCAGACACTCGGAGACTACTCCCACGGGAGCACACACACACACACACACACAGATGGGTTACAGAGAACTACACGTGCACTAAGTACGCAAATAATGTTTGTCGTGGATTTGAGGCGAAGAACTGACAAAGTCTATTCGTAAACGTACCTATGACGACGCTTTGAACTACTCTGATTGGTGAATCGTTCTTTATAGAGGACAAAGTACGTCACCTCAATCGAAGGGTAACGTTCGCCCACGAGTTTGCATCTCCCACCAAGAGTGGAATCCAGCAAATCTAGTCTTCAGTCGCTTGTTTGTATCCCGATAATCAAAGCCTTTGTTGATTTTGAATGCCTGTATCCAAGTCGCTTGTTTGTATCCCGATAATCAAAGCTTTTGTTGATTTTGAATGCCTGTATCCAATCATCTCTCAGTCTTCTCTTTTCAGAGATGAGTAAGTTCAAATAGACGACCCACATAGGAGGATTTCTATCTCAGTCCAGGAATCATCTTGGTAGCTCGCCTCTTGTCTGTACTCTCTTCCATTCTGTCCGTCCTTTTCAAGGGTGGTGACAAAACTGAACACAAAATTTAAGGTGTGGACGCATCACCAAACTATAAAGTGCCAGGATCATTTCCTGAAAACTATGAATCGAACTAGCATTAAATCTTAAAATATTATTCGTCTCTTTTACAGCTTCTACGCACTACTTGCTTGCGCTTTGGGTCATGAGAGATTATCACATCAGAGACTCTCTCTCTCTCTCTCTCTCTCTCTCTCTCTCTCTCTCTTTGGGTCATGAGAGATTATCACATCAGAGACTCTCTCTCTCTCTCTCTCTCTCTCTCTCTCTCTCTCTCTCTCTCTCTCTCTCTCTCATTTACCTTTTTGTAGCTCAAAAGGATTCATACTGTAGCTCGCCTTCACGCTTTTACCACGGACGTGTGAAGCTCTGCACTTGTCGATGTCAATATTCATTTGCCACCTGTGAGCCCAGTCCATTAGCTTCGCCGTGTCATTTGAAGTCGCAGACGTTCAATTTCTGTCGCAAATTCATTTCCCAGTTTAGTATCGTCCGCGAATTAATTCTTTTTCTTCTTTTTTTTTTCATAACGGCCAAACTGTCGGTGCAATTAATATACCGAGAACGAGAAGTGACCCCAGAACGTATCTAAGGCACGCCACTCATCACGTTTGAGCATTCTTGAGCGTGACCACTCACCAGTGTTTGTTCACGGCCAGTCAAACCAAATTGCCTAACCACAGAAGCAGAACACCGTGTGTACCGCGCGACTCAACTTTTCCTGGTTATCTTTGATTCTCGTAGCAAGCGACGTATTTGTAGAGAGCAGTCAGGCGTTTAACCACCTCATTTCTCGTTTCTTACAGCGTCCTCTGATAAAACGTGTATCTGGGTCTGCCATTTCATCCACTTCTATCCTCCACCTGGTGCTGATAGTTCATCCTCCAACTTGTATGTCAGTATGTTCCACCATATCTTCCACTCCTAGCCATGGAGCTGGGACCGTGGTGTCTTCCGTGGTAAACACGAATGAGAAAAAAAGAAATCCTTTAAGATCTTTACAATGACCTCATTGTCTTGAACAAATTCACCGTTTTCTGTAATTAATGGACCGGTTTTCTGAATAATGACTCCCTTGTTTCTCGCATAACTATAAAATTCCATACGGTTTCTTTCGTCATTTTCAACAATATCCACTTCCCAGTTTCTATTTTTGGTTACTGTTCTCTCTGTAAGTTTCTAATGCGCTTCTTACTTATAAAAATTTCTTTATCTCATCTTCGCACTACCTTGGTTTAATTCTGGAAAATGACCGTCGCGAGCTATACAATGGCACGTTAAGTTTTCACTCCTGCTTTGAAAGTTTAACTGGAGCTATTCCAAGGTTAAATCCATATAATTTCCATGAACCGTATCATCCCACATTTGCCTATCGAGAACAATGCGAAGATCACTAAAATGTGAGGGATCTTAAAATCTGATATTTCATCGCAACTGATGTTGAACAGTATTACAAGCGGTGATGAAAGTTGAAATTGTTTCATCGCTGTTCTCTTTATTCCAGCATTATAGACAGAGCCTCGATTGTCGCTAGAACTAAGTCTAGTGTGTTCACCTCGCGAGTAGGTTTCTCAGCGAATTGTAATATGACACAATTACTGGAAAGGGCTTCTCCCTCGTTAGATAACGATGAGTTATACTATCTAATCTTAGTCTCCTAATTATCTTTAGACCCCTTGAGCACGACAGTACGACCTTAAAAGTTCAGGTCAAAGGTAAAACCATCATACCCTTGGGTTGTGTGCACGTCATGCTGATTTTTTTAAACATGTATTTTGAAAGTTCTGTGAAGGCAGCAAGAACCTCCTGACACACTCGGTCCCGGTGAGGGAGCTTAAGACATCTTTCCTAGAGTTCCATAAAGGGCGGCAAAGAACACGGCGACACACACTGCGTTCCGGCGATGGCGCTGAGAACGTCTCATGACGTTAAGAACGACTGACTCGCAGCGAAAATAAAAGCCATTGTGGGTCTGGTGAGGTTCTCCCTCACGCACTATACCTCCCAACTTGTCAACTCTCACTGGTCGTTGTCTCGAGCCGTAAAGTAGCGAGAAACTCGTGCAATAAGCAAGTTTTGTGTCGCAGCTGTGGGAGGGGGAGTAGTGTGGAGTGAGGGGGAGGGGGAATGGAGGGAGCGAGGACGACGGGGGATGGAAGAAAGGTGAACCATTTCGAGAAGGTGTCAAGAGGGAAGAGACCCTCAGGGAAGGAGGTAGAGTCCTGAATCATCCTCCCCTTTGCCCTCACGCCGGTCTACTCACTGTCATGTCTCACCTACACCCGGCCTAATCTTGGGCACGACGGAAGGGCCCTTGAGCATGACGGTATGACCCTTGAGCACGACGGCGCAATCCTTGAGCGTGACGGTACAATACCTTGAGCCCGACGGCGCTCTCACGCGCATTTAAAGAGGGTCACGTCAATGGGGGTCCGAGGCATCACACCCAGGGGTCGTTATCGTCGAACTTGAGTGCTGTTACCGTCGCGTCCAAGGACGGCACCGTCGCCCTCAAGAGAATAACACATGCATTTCAACCACGCAACGACCGTCGTAATAAACTGACGTATGTCGAGCGTTATATCCTGGTCATGGGGAGATGGCTGGTCTGCCAAATGCATCGCTTTGAGGTTGGCTTCCGCCTCTCCAAGACCCCGGACTGGAATGATGCTAAATCGACGGAATAAGCTGAGGGCAAACACCGCCCCTGGGGCTTCGGTGAAGAGGAAGTCTTACTGTTTGGTTCTTCATTGGAAGCTACCAGTGTTGCCTGTCTTTATCTAACTATTATTACTATCATTATTATCATTATACATACATATATATATTTTTTTTTTTTTTTTTTTTTTTTTTTATACTTTGTCGCTGTCTCCCGCGCTTGCGAGGTAGCGCAAGGAAACAGACGAAAGAAATGGCCCAACCCACCCCCATACACATGTACATACACACGTCCACACACGCAAATATACATACCTACACAGCTTTCCATGGTTTACCCCAGACGCTTCACATGCCTTGATTCACTCCACTGACAGCAAGTCAACCCCTGTATACCACATCGCTCCAATTCACTCTATTCCTTGCCCTCCTTTCACCCTCCTGCATGTTCAGGCCCCGATCACACAAAATCTTTTTCACTCCATCTTTCCACCTCCAATTTGGTCTCCCTCTTCTCCTCGTTCCCTCCACCTCCGACACATATATCCTCTTGGTCAATCTTTCCTCACTCATTCTCTCCATATGCCCAAACCATTTCAAAACACCCTCTTCTGCTCTCTCAACCACGCTCTTTTTATTTCCACACATCTCTCTTACCCTTACGTTACTTACTCGATCAAACCACCTCACACCACACATTGTCCTCAAACATCTCATTTCCAGCACATCCATCCTCCTGCGCACAACTCTATCCATAGCCCACGCCTCGCAACCATACAACATTGTTGGAACCACTATTCCTTCAAACATACCCATTTTTGCTTTCCGAGATAATGTTCTCGACTTCCACACATTTTTCAAGGCTCCCAAAATTTTCGCCCCCTCCCCCACCCTATGATCCACTTCCGCTTCCATGGTTCCATCCGCTGACAGATCCACTCCCAGATATCTAAAACACTTCACTTCCTCCAGTTTTTCTCCATTCAAACTCACCTCCCAATTGACTTGACCCTCAACCCTACTGTACCTAATAACCTTGCTCTTATTCACATTTACTCTTAACTTTCTTCTTCCACACACTTTCCCAAACTCAGTCACCAGCTTCTGCAGTTTCTCACATGAATCAGCCACCAGCGCTGTATCATCAGCGAACAACAACTGACTCACTTCCCAAGCTCTCTCATCCCCAACATATATATATATATATATATATATATATATATATATATATATATATATATATATATATATATATATATATATATATATACATATATATATACACACACACGAGATGATGCCAGACTCCGCCTGCACGTGTCTGCATCGCGACTAACATGTTACCTTCGACAAGGCTGCATCACTAGGGGGGGAGTACAGTCTCGTCAAACATCTCAGTCAATCTAAAGGAGTCGACTTTTCCCTGCTACTGGAAGTAGCGTAGCCATGAGCTGCGGGAGCCTTTCGAAAGGTTCTGGGGCAACGCCATGATTCTTTCACAGAGAAAAAAAAAATGTGGTCTTGCACGGGACGAGGTCGCTGGAGGCCGCTAGTCCTCGGAAGGAGTAATTAATTACATGTGCGACAACAACTATTCACAAGACGTCTGGATTTCATTAAGATTTTACAATGTTAAAGCAGAGTAATTATTTGCCGGGATTGAATCGTTTACCTCCTGGCAAGATCAAATAAGGTCTCTCCTGGTAATGAGAGTCTAATTACGTATAATGATGCTCATCATCTGTAATTTCTTGCATAAGGATTTGTAAAAGAAAAAAGAAGTCATTTATGGTAAACTCTTAACCCTGGAGGATATATATATATATATATATATATATATATATATATATATATATATATATATATATATATATAGATAGATATATATATATATAAAACTTCCTTCTTGCTTCTCGTTTCCCGCGATAGCGAGTTAGCGTCAGGGACAGACAAAGAACGGCTTCATTCGCTCACATCCACTCTCTAACTGACGTGTTCGATGCACCGAAACCTAAACCTCCTACCCAGTCATCAGACCCCAAAAGACTTTTCCATTGGTTTCCCCTGACCGACTCATATGCCTCAGCTCAGCCCACTGACAGCGACGCGTCGCTCTCCCGCATACCTCACCGCTCTATCCTAGGCACGACGAAAATCCTCCTTTCGCTTTGCCCTTCTGCCTCCTTCTACTCCTCTGTTTCCCCTTGTTCCCTCAACTTCCGACACGTGTATTCTCTTGGACAACCTCTCCTCACTCATCCTCTCCATACGTCCAACACCATTTATGCACACCCTCTTCAGCTCTCTCTCTTTCTCTCATGCCGCATCTAACTCTTACGTGATCAATTATCTATTCCATCTACCCTCCTCACCCCACGTACTGTCCTCAAGCATTTCAATTACAAAACACCCACCATCCTCCATAGTTGTTACCAAGGTCCCCCATCCTTCGCATCCACACCACACCGTCGGAAGTCGAATTTATCATACCTTCAAACATACCCATCTTTACCATCATATATATATATATATATATATATATATATATATATATATATATATATATATATATATATATATATATATATATATATATATATATATATTCTTTTCTTCTTTTAAACTATTCGCCATTTCCCGCGTTAGCGAGGTAGCGCTAAGAACAGAGGACTGGGCCTTTTTTGGAATATCCTCAACTGGCCCCCTCTGTTCCTTCTTTTGGAAAATTTAAAAAAAAAAAAAAAAAAAAAAAAAAACGAGAGGGGAGGATTTCCAGCCCCCCGCTCCCATATATATATATATATATATATATATATACATATATATATGAGGGAGAAGAAAGACCGGGAAAAAAATGGAAGAATGGAATAAAGGAGGCTCGAGGGAATGCAAGGGGGAAGAGGGCCTGAATATTCAGGAGGGCAAGAGGCATGCATGGGACGGAATGAATCGGATCGGTAAGGTATTCGGAGGCGACGCGCTTCAAGTATACGTTGGCTGAAAGTGAGTAGGTGCGGTGGTCGGAGTAAATCATGGGGGTTGGCCTGCGGGGGCGTGGCTCTGGTTTCAGTGCATTATACATGACAGCCGGGGAGTGGACGTGTGCAAATGAGGCCGTTGTGTGTTTGTTCCTGACGCTAACTCGCAGAGGCGTGAGAAGCGATTATATATATATATATATATATATATATATATATATATATATATATATATATATATATATATATATATATATATTTTTTTTTTTTTTTTTTTTTTTTTATACTTTGTCGCTGTCTCCCGCGTTTGCGAGGTAGCGCAAGGAAACAGACGAAAGAAATGGCCCAACCCCCCCCCCCCCCCCCATACACATGTACATACACACGTCCACACACGCAAATATACATACCTACACAGCTTTCCATGGTTTACCCCAGACGCTTCACATGCCTTGCTTCAATCCACTGACAGCACGTCAACCCCTGTATACCACATGACTCCAATTCACTCTATTTCTTGCCCTCCTTTCACCCTCCTGCATGTTCAGGCCCCGATCACACAAAATCTTTTTCACTCCATCTTTCCACCTCCAATTTGGTCTCCCTCTTCTCCTCGTTCCCTCCACCTCCGACACATATATCCTCTTGGTCAATCTCTCCTCACTCATTCTCTCCATGTGCCCAAACCATTTCAAAACACCCTCTTCTGCTCTCTCAACCACGCTCTTTTTATTTCCACACCTCTCTCTTACCCTTACGTTACTTACTCGATCAAACCACCTCACACCACACATTGTCCTCAAACATCTCATTTCCAGCACATCCATCCTCCTGCGCACATCTCTATCCATAGCCCACGCCTCGCAACCATACAACATTGTTGGAACCACTATTCCCTCAAACATACCCATTTTTGCTTTCCGAGATAATGTTCTCGACTTCCACACATTTTTCAAGGCTCCCAAAATTTTCGCCCCCTCCCCCACCCTATGATCCACTTCCGCTTCCATGGTTCCATCCGCTGACAGATCCACTCCCAGATATCTAAAACACTTCACTTCCTCCAGTTTTTCTCCATTCAAACTCACCTCCCAATTGACTTGACCCTCACCCCTACTGTACCTAATAACCTTGCTCTTATTCACATTTACTCTCAACTTTCTTCTTCCACACACATACTATTAGCCATTTCCCGCGTTAGCGAGGTAGCGTTAAGAACAGAGGACTGAGCCTTTGAGGGAATATCCTCACTTAGCCACCTTCTCTGTTCCTTCTTTTGGAAAATTAAAAACGAGAGGGGAGGATTTCCAGCCCCCCCCCCCCCTCCCTCCCCTTTTAGTCGCCTTCTACGACACGCAGGGAATACGTGGGAAGTATTCTTTCTCCCCTTTCCCCAGGGATATATATATATATATATATATATATATATATATATATATATATATATATATATATATATATATATATATATATATATACACACACATATGGCTGCTGAAAAATAAGGCAGAAATAATTAACTGGTAAACACCTCTTGTAAATCATCTACCGTATCTTTATATCAAATGCTTCCTCAACCCAGCACAGGCAAGACCCCGATCGCCAAAAGGTCGCTGTCCACGAATCTCGTCCACACGTCCACTGCTTATGAAGTTCGCGCGTGCTGCACAGACATACCTCATACACAATGCAGGCTATTCTTATTTGTGTGATAAACAAGTCGTATTATTCTCCCAAGGAGGGAGAAAAAAATATAGGGGAAAAAAAAGAACGGAAAGAGACTACAAATATGAGCGTTATGACCGGGAATTTGAAAAATGAACGAGGCGTGGCGCCGGCCGTAACTTACTGGACTTTAGCGAGCGTGTTGTCTGGCCAGCCCGCCTTCCCCTCGGCCTGCCTCCGTCACTGACACGGTAGAAAAAATTCCGTTACGTGACGGAAAATGGGACGAGTCAAAGTTTGCGAGCGATGGACAAGAGGCAGTTCTGTTCAACAGAGCGTTAAAAGTCAAAGACAGATGTATATATTATACTTGACTGCCGTTTCCCACGTTAGCAAGGTAGCGCGAGGAACAGAAGAAAGTGCCACACCCGCTCACGTCCATTCTCTAGCTGCCATGTGTAGTGCGCCGAAACCACAGCTCCCTATCAACAACCAGACCCCACAGGCCTTTCCATGGTTTACCCCTGACGCTTCACATGCCCTGGACTGTGTGTGTGTGTGTGTGTGTGTGTGTGTGTGTGTGTGTGTGTGTGTGTGTGTGTGTGTGAATACACGATGTAAAGTGGGACAGACGGGGAAGGCAACCCCCTTTCCCACCTTCTCAGGTCCCTGTCATGGGTGGGAGCTGTGTGTTTGTTGT
Source organism: Panulirus ornatus (assembly GCF_036320965.1). NCBI lineage: Eukaryota > Metazoa > Arthropoda > Malacostraca > Decapoda > Palinuridae > Panulirus > Panulirus ornatus. The sequence continues at coordinate 15,136,271 of NC_092279.1, forward strand.
TAGTACATCTGTTCTGTGGTCGTGTAAGGGTCAACGAAAGACTGTCGGGGAGCCGAACTCGTTAGTCTAGTTCAACATGAAGGAACCGAGTCGGGCTGTAATACGATATATGAGTAACACACACAGACACAGACACACACACACACATACACACACACACACACACACACCTATGACCGCTGCAGGTTCATTTTACAGACTCTTCGACCTTCTCTTCTCCACTTACTACCAAAGAAAATGGAGTTTAAATGACGACCGAATTTAATTCTATTCTTTTCTCTTTCATTTCTTTACATCAGCTCTCTCACTCTCTCTCAAAGATATCATTAAGAGCTGGTAAAGTGTCAGTATCTCCGTCCGGTATATACATTCTCTTTTTATACATTTTAGGTTGCTAATAGGACCGTACTATTTGCACTTCCCATTTTCCTCTGTGAGGGCCAGTTCTAAAAGGTCTCTGCATCTTTAATTCTGGAAGGTTTGGGTGGGACTGACGTTAACAATTTTCGTCTTATTTTCTCTCCTTTCTTTCTCTTTTGCAGGAGGGAAATGATTATGTTCCAGACACTCGCTCTGCATCGCCTGCTGCTGCTGCTGCTCATACATCTGACAGGTGAGGATCATCATACATCTGACAGGTGAGGATAATCATACATCTGACAGGTGAGGATAATCATACATCTGACAGGTGAGGATCATCATACATCTGACAGGTGAGGATAATCATACATCTGACAGGTGAGGATAATCATACATCTGACAGGTGAGGATAATCATACATCTGATAGGTGAGGATAATCATACATCTGACAGGTGAGGATAATCATACATCTGACAGGTGAGGATAATCATACATCTGACAGGTGAGGATAATCATACATCTGACAGGTGAGGATAATCATACATCTGACAGGTGAGGATAATCATACATCTGATAGGTGAGGATAATCATACATCTGACAGGTGAGGATAATCATACATCTGACAGGTGATGATAATCATACATCTGACAGGTGAGGATAATCATACATCTGACAGGTGAGGATAATCATACATCTGACAGGTGAGGATAATCATACATCTGACAGGTGAGGATAATCATACATCTGACAGGTGAGGATAATCATGCATCTGATAGGTGAGGATAATCATACATCTGACAGGTGAGGATAATCATACATCTGACAGGTGAGGATAATCATACATCTGACAGGTGAGGATAATCATACATCTGACAGGTGAGGATAATCATACATCTGACAGGTGAGGATAATCATACATCTGACAGGTGAGGATAATCATACATCTGACAGGTGAGGATAATCATACATCTGACAGGTGAGGATAATCATACATCTGACAGGTGAGGATAATCATACATCTGACAGGTGAGGATAATCATACATCTGACAGGTGAGGATAATCATACATCTGACAGGTGAGGATAATCATACATCTGACAGGTGAGGATAATCATACATCTGACAGGTGAGGATAATCATACATCTGACAGGTGAGGATAATCATACATCTGACAGGTGAGGATAATCATACACCTGACAGGTGAGGATAATCATACATCTGACAGGTGAGGATAATCATACATCTGACAGGTGAGGATAATCATACATCTGACAGGTGAGGATAATCATACATCTGACAGGTGAGGATAATCATACATCTGACAGGTGAGGATAATCATACAACTGACAGGTGAGGATAATCATACACCTGACAGGTGAGGATAATCATACATCTGACAGGTGAGGATAATCATACATCTGACAGGTGAGGATAATCATACATCTGACAGGTGAGGATAATCATACATCTGACAGGTGAGGATAATCATACATCTGACAGGTGAGGATAATCATACATCTGACAGGTGAGGATAATGTGAGTGATTATTATTAAAACAGGCCGAGGGAGGGGGTAGGGGGGGGGGTGTAGCTTGCGGGCGGGCGGGCGGGACCCCCCCTTCCCTCGTCTTCTCCTACGCCTGGCAAGTGATGCAACCGTAATATTGTGTGAGTTACGGCGTACGTGAGAGGCACCTCAACTGGTTCTTTATCGTACTGCATCACTCACACACACACACACACACACACACACACACACACACACACACATAGTGCTTTTCTTACGTTTTCAGTGCCTGCAACAAAAGCTGCTTTTGATGGTGAAAGCTATGTAAAGCATAGTGATATTTCTCATTATTCTCTGGCTTTATGCTGTTTTCCTCGTTTGTGTGTGTCTGGCGAGTGAGGTACGTAGCTCGGGGACGTTGCTTTAAGGAGGAAATTCTGCAACAGAAGTCCGAGGGAAATTTCTACCCCCATTTTTTTTTTTTCGGAATATATTTTCCTACCATCTTTCATCTTGAAATGTGATTGTGCAAGGAAATTATTACTGCAGCGGTTGCTGCCTGAACGTTACTAGTCCTTATCTCTTCCTTGTACAGTCATGAGGACGGGCGTGTGTAGCTACAGATGCCCCCGTCTTCCCCCGTTGGAAAAAAAAAAAAGGGAAAATAAATATCTATGAAGCTGACTTTACGCGTCTCCGGTGTAGTCAAAATGCCCAACCGAACGCGGTGCGCGGTCACACACATATAGCAGCAGCAGCAGCGAGACCCACCACTCCAGTCGCGCGCTGGCCGTCCAGTCTTCTCGACAGCCCAAGTGACACCCAGCGCCAGGCGACTGCATGATAAAACACACACACACACACACACACACAACTCCCCCCCTGCTCCTCGAGACAGACGGGGAGGAACAAACCTGCCGGAGGACAATGGACGTGGGAGAGGACCGCCGCCGCTGCCGAGCTGACTCTGGCCACATCATTTCCGACGCGACGGTCGTCGGGCATGTTGTTATCTATCAGAGGCTCTTAACGAGAGGGAGATGCTGGCAGATATATAACCGGGTAGAAATTAACACATAAATCCCCTCTCCTTGCCGAGATGTATACGCTACACCGAATTGAAAAAAAAAAAAAAAAAAAAAAAAATTTACGGGCGAAATACACGAGGCATCCAATTTATGAGATTTTTGTGTGAAAAAAATTAAAAAGTAAATCGATAGAGATGAGATTTAGGCACAGGAGAAGCGGTCTACATGCATTATTTGACTGTTCTTCAAAACTGCATGGATGAATATAGAAAGAATACTTGCTTCCCCTTTCTCTCGAGATATCGTCAGAATTCATGGGCAGCGTTCAAATGCAGGAATCTGTGGAAGAGTTATAAGATTATAAGAATAAGTTGCACGAGTTACACGTCGTCCAGTTTTGTGTGCGCGCGTGTGTGTGAGATGGAGAGATTGTATGTCTGTGGACCCAAAAGGCCAGCACCCCACGTGTGGGTGTGGGTAGAAGAAAAAGGAAAGACAGCAAACCTGGGCCTGAGGAGTGCAACTTGACAGCCACTGATGAGCTGGATGAGAAAAAGAAAAAGGGCAACACTCTTAACTCCAAAGATTATCTAAAAATCTGATCAAAAAAAGAATTAATAAGGAATCTATTACAACATAGCATCCACAGAGAAAAAGAATGAGCCTTATAATATATACATATTGGCGGAATGCGTGCATAGTGCCATTGTACAAAGGCAAAGGGGATAAGAGTGAGTGCTCAAATTACAGAGGTATAAGTTTGTTGAGTATTCCTGGTAAATTATATGGGAGGGTATTGATTGAGAGGGTGAAGGCATGTACAGAGCATCAGATTGGGGAAGAGCAGTGTGGTTTCAGAAGTGGTAGAGGATGTGTGGATCAGGTGTTTGCTTTGAAGAATGTATGTGAGAAATACTTAGAAAAGCAAATGGATTTGTATGTAGCATTTATGGATCTGGAGAAGGCATATGATAGAGTTGATAGAGATGCTCTGTGGAAGGTATTAAGAATATATGGTGTGGGAGGCAAGTTGTTAGAAGCAGTGAAAAGTTTTTATCGAGGATGTAAGGCATGTGTACGTGTAGGAAGAGAGGAAAGTGATTGGTTCTCAGTGAATGTAGGTTTGCGGCAGGGGTGTGTGATGTCTCCATGGTTGTTTAATTTGTTTATGGATGGGGTTGTTAGGGAGGTAAATGCAAGAGTCTTGGAAAGAGGGGCAAGTATGAAGTCTGTTGGGGATGAGAGAGCTTGGGAAGTGAGTCAGTTGTTGTTCGCTGATGATACAGCGCTGGTGGCGGATTCATGTGAGAAACTGCAGAAGCTGGTGACGGAGTTTGGTAAAGTGTGTGAAAGAAGAAAGTTAAGAGTAAATGTGAATAAGAGCAAGGTAATTAGGTACAGTAGGGTTGAGGGTCAAGTCAATTGGGAGGTGAGTTTGAATGGAGAAAAACTGGAGGAAGTGAAGTGTTTTAGATATCTGGGAGTGGATCTGTCAGCGGATGGAACCATGGAAGCGGAAGTGGATCATAGGGTGGGGGAGGGGGCGAAAATTTTGGGAGCCTTGAAAAATGTGTGGAAGTCGAGAACATTATCCCGGAAAGCAAAAATGGGTATGTTTGAAGGAATAGTAGTTCCAACAATGTTGTATGGTTGCGAGGCGTGGGCTATGGATAGAGTTGTGCGCAGGAGGATGGATGTGCTGGAAATGAGATGTTTGAGGACAATGTGTGGTGTGAGGTGGTTTGATCGAGTAAGTAACGTAAGGGTAAGAGAGATGTGTGGAAATAAAAAGAGCGTGGTTGAGAGAGCAGAAGAGGGTGTTTTGAAATGGTTTGGGCACATGGAGAGAATGAGTGAGGAAAGATTGACCAAGAGGATATATGTGTCGGAGGTGGAGGGAACGAGGAGAAGAGGGAGACCAAATTGGAGGTGGAAAGATGGAGTGAAAAGGATTTTGTGTGATCGGGGCCTGAACATGCAGGAGGGTGAAAGG